>NW_027439806.1:179238-479238 GCF_031893055.1 Leptodactylus fuscus | reverse complement strand
TTACTGTATACAGTCACATACTATATACTGAGGTAATTCTCCCTATATTACTGTATACAGTCACATACTATATACTGAGGTAATTCTCCTTATATTACTGTATACAGTCACATACTATATACACAGGTAATTCTCCTTATATTACTGTATACAGTCACATACTATATACTGAGGTAATTCTCCTTATATTACTGTATACAGTCACATACTATATACTGAGGTAATTCTCCTTATATTACTGTATACAGTCACATACTATATACTGAGGTAATTCTCCTTATATTACTGTATACAGTCACATACTATATACTGAGGTAATTCTCCTTATATTACTGTATATAGTCACATACTATATACTGAGGTAATTCTCTATATATTACTGTATACAGTCACATACTATATACTGAGGTAATTCTCCCTATATTACTGTATATAGTCACATACTATATACTGAGGTAATTCTCTATATATTACTTTATACAGTCACATATTATATACTGAGGTAATTCTCCTTATATTACTGTATATAGTCACATACTATATACTGAGGTAATTCTCCTTATATTACTGTATACAGTCACATACTATATACAGAGGTAATTCTCCTTATATTACTGTATACAGTCACATACTATATACTGAGGTAATTCTCTATATATTACTGTATACAGTCACATACTATATACTGAGGTAAGTCTCCTTATATTACTGTATACAGTCACATACTATATACTGAGGTAATTCTCCTTATATTACTGTATACAGTCACATACTATATACTGAGGTAATTCTCCTTATATTACTGTATACAGTCACATACTATATACTGAGGTAATTCTCTATATATTACTGTATCCAGTCACACACTATATACTAAGGTAATTCTCTATATATTACTGTATCCAGTCACATACTATATACTGAGGTAATTCTCCTTATATTACTGTATACAGTCACACACTATATACTAAGGTAATTCTCTATATATTACTGTATCCAGTCACATACTATATACTGAGGTAATTCTCCTTATATTACTGTATACAGTCACATACTATATACTGAGGTAATTCTCCTTATATTACTGTATATAGTCACATACTATATACTGAGGTAATTCTCCTTATATTACTGTATATGATCACATACTATATACAGAGGTAATTCTCCTTATATTACTGTATACAGTCACATACTATATACTGAGGTAATTCTCTATATATTACTGTATATAGTCACATACTATATACTGAGGTAATTCTCTATATATTACTGTATACAGTCACATACTATATACTGAGGTAAGTCTCCTTATATTACTGTATACAGTCACATACTATATACTGAGGTAATTCTCCTTATATTACTGTATACAGTCACATACTATATACTGAGGCAATTCTCCTTATATTATGTATACAGTCACATACTATATACTGAGGTAATTCTCCTTATATTACTGTATACAGTCACATACTATATACTGAGATAAGACTCCATATATTATTGTATACAGTCACATACTATATACTGAGGTAATTCTCCTTAAATTACTGTATACAGTCACATACTATATACTGAGGTAAGTCTCCTTATATTACTGTATACAGTCACATACTATATACAGAGGTAATTCTCCTTATATTACTGTATACAGTCACATACTATATGCTGAGGTAATTCTCCTTATATTACTGTATACAGTCACACACTATATACTAAGGTAATTCTCTATATATTACTGTATACAGTCACATACTATATACTGAGGTAATTCTCCTTATATTACTGTATATAGTCACATACTATATACTGAGGTAATTCTCCTTATATTACTGTATATAGTCACATACAATATACTAAGGTAATTCTCCCTATATTACTGTATATAGTCACATACTATATACTGAGGTAAGTCTCCTTATATTACTTTATACAGTCACATACTATATACTGAGGTAATTCTCCTTATATTACTGTATACAGTCACATACTATATACTGAGGTAATTCTCCTTATAGTACTGTATACAGTCACATACTATATACTGAGGTAATTCTCCTTATATTACTGTATACAGTCACATACTATATACTGAGGTAAGTCTCCTTATATTACTGTATACAGTCACATACTATATACTGAGGTAATTCTCCTTATATTTCTGTATACAGTCACATACTATATACTGAGGTAATTCTCTATATATTACTGTATACAGTCACATACTATATACAGAGGTAATTCTCTATATATTACTGTATACAGTCACATACTATATACAGAGGTAATTCTCCTTATATTACTGTATACAGTCACATACTATATACTGAGGTAATTCTCTATATATTACTGTATACAGTCACATACTATATACTGAGGTAAGTCTCCTTATATTACTGTATACAGTCACACACTATATACTAAGGTAATTCTCTATATATTACTGTATACAGTCACATACTATATACTGAGGTAATTCTCCTTATATTACTGTATACACTCACATACTATATACTGAGGTAATTCTCCTTATATTACTGTATACAGTCACATACTATATACAGAGGTAATTCTCCTTATATTACTGTATACAGTCACATACTATATACTGAGGTAATTCTCCCTATATTACTGTATACAGTCACATACTATATACTGAGGTAATTCTCCTTATAATATTGTATACAGTCACATACTATATACTGAGGTAATTCTCCTTATATTACTGTATACAGTCACATACTATATACTGAGCTAATTCTCCTTATATTACTGTATACAGTCACATACTATATACTGAGGTAATTCTCTATATATTACTGTATACATTCACATACTATATACTGAGGTAATTCTCCTTATATTACTGTATACAGTCACATAATATATACTGAGGTAATTCTCCTTATATTACTGTATACAGTCACATACTATATACAGAGGTAATTCTCCTTATATTACTGTATACAGTCACATACTATATACTGAGGTAATTCTCCCTATATTACTGTATACAGTCACATATAGAGATGAGCGAACACTAAAATGTTCGAGGTTCGAAATTCGATTCGAACAGCCGCTCAATGTTCGTGTGTTCGAACGGGTTTCGAACCCCATTATAGTCTATGGGGAACAGATACTCGTTAAGGGGGAAACCCAAATCCGTGTCTGGAGGGTCACCAAGTCCACTATGACACCCCAGGAAATGATACCAACACCTCTGGAATGACACTGGGACAGCAGGGGAAGCATGTCTGGGGGCATCTAACACACCAAAGACCCTCTATTACCCCAACATCACAGCCTAACAACTACACACTTTACACACTCAATACCACCTCTCTGACAGTAGGAAAACACCTTGAAACATGTGTATTTGGCACTTGCAGTGAGGAGAGCTTGTCACCAGCAGTGAATTTGGCCCTTGTAGTAAGTTGAGGTTGGCACCAACATTTGTTTTGAAAATCAGGGTGGATTGAGCCTCTAACCAGCAGAGTTTGGGCAAATTCATGGTGGAGGGAGCCTCTAAAAACCCCAGTTTGGACCAATTCATGGTGGAGGGAGACTCTAAAAACCCCAGTTTGGACCAATTCATGGTGGAGGGAGACTCTAAAAACCCCAGTTTGGACCAATTCATGGTGGAGGGAGCCTCTAAAAACCCCAGTTTGGACCAATTCATGGTGGAGGGAGCCTCTAACCAGCCCAGTTTGGACCAATTAATGGTGGAGGGAGCCTCTAAACAGCCAAGTTTTGGGAAATTCATGGTGGAGGGAGCCTCTAACCAGCCCAGTTTGGACCAATTCATGGTGGAGGGAGCCTCTAAACAGCCCAGTTTGGGCAAATTCATGGTGGAGGGAGCCTCTAACCAGCCCAGTTTGGACCAATTAATGGTGGAGGGAGCCTCTAAACAGCCCAGTTTGGACCAATTAATGGTGGAGGGAGCCTCTAACCAGCCCAGTTTGGACCAATTAATGGTGGAGGGAGCCTCTAAACAGCCAAGTTTTGGGAAATTCATGGTGGAGGGAGCCTCTAACCAGCCCAGTTTGGACCAATTCATGGTGGAGGGAGCCTCTAAACAGCCAAGTTTTGGGAAATTCATGGTGGAGGGAGCCTCTAACCAGCCCAGTTTGGACCAATTCATGGTGGAGGGAGCCTCTAAACAGCCCAGTTTGGGCAAATTCATGGTGGAGGGAGCCTCTAAAAAACCCAGTTTGGACCAATTCATGGTGGAGGGAGCCTCTAATTAGCCCAGTTTGGACCAATTAATTGTGGAGGGAGCCTCTAACCAGCCCAGTTTGGACCAATTAATGGTGGAGGGAGCCTCTAAACAGCCAAGTTTTGGGAAATTCATGGTGGAGGGAGCCTCTAACCAGCCCAGTTTGGGCAAATTCATGGTGGAGGGAGCCTCTAACCAGCCCAGTTTGGACCAATTAATGGTGGAGGGAGCCTCTAACCAGCCCAGTTTGGACCAATTAATGGTGGAGGGAGCCTCTAAACAGCCAAGTTTTGGGAAATTCATGGTGGAGGGAGCCTCTAACCAGCCCAGTTTGGACCAATTCATGGTGGAGGGAGCCTCTAAACAGCCCAGTTTGGGCAAATTCATGGTGGAGGGAGCCTCTAAAAAACCCAGTTTGGACCAATTCATGGTGGAGGGAGCCTCTAATTAGCCCAGTTTGGACCAATTAATTGTGGAGGGAGCCTCTAACCAGCCCAGTTTGGACCAATTAATGGTGGAGGGAGCCTCTAACCACCCCAGTTTGGACCAATTCATGGTGGAGGGAGCCTCTAACCAGCCCAGTTTGGACCAATTAATGGTGGAGGGAGCCTCTAAACAGCCAAGTTTTGGGAAATTCATGGTGGAGGGAGCCTCTAACCAGCCCAGTTTGGACCAATTCATGGTGGAGGGAGCCTCTAAACAGCCCAGTTTGGGCAAATTCATGGTGGAGGGAGCCTCTAACCAGCCCAGTTTGGACCAATTAATGGTGGAGGGAGCCTCTAAACAGCCAAGTTTTGGGAAATTCATGGTGGAGGGAGCCTCTAACCAGCCCAGTTTGGACCAATTCATGGTGGAGGGAGCCTCTAAACAGCCAAGTTTT
The DNA here is from genome assembly GCF_031893055.1 of Leptodactylus fuscus. NCBI lineage: Eukaryota > Metazoa > Chordata > Amphibia > Anura > Leptodactylidae > Leptodactylus > Leptodactylus fuscus. The sequence goes on along the minus strand of NW_027439806.1, from coordinate 474,139 downwards.
GGGAAATTCATGGTGGAGGGAGCCTCTAAAAAACCCAGTTTGGACCAATTCATGGTGGAGGGAGCCTCTAATTAGCCCAGTTTGGACCAATTAATTGTGGAGGGAGCCTCTAACCAGCCCAGTTTGGACCAATTAATGGTGGAGGGAGCCTCTAACCACCCCAGTTTGGGCAAATTCATGGTGGAGGGAGCCTCTAACCAGCCCAGTTTGGACCAATTAATGGTGGAGGGAGCCTCTAAACAGCCAAGTTTTGGGAAATTCATGGTGGAGGGAGCCTCTAACCAGCCCAGTTTGGACCAATTCATGGTGGAGGGAGCCTCTAAACAGCCCAGTTTGGGCAAATTCATGGTGGAGGGAGCCTCTAAACAGCCCAGTTTGGGCAAATTCATGGTGGAGGGAGCCTCTAACCAGCCCAGTTTGGACCAATTAATGGTGGAGGGAGCCTCTAACCAGCCCAGTTTGGACCAATTAATGGTGGAGGGAGCCTCTAACCAGCCCAGTTTGGACCAATTAATGGTGGAGGGAGCCTCTAACCAGCCCAGTTTGGACCAATTAATGGTGGAGGGAGCCTCTAACCAGCCCAGTTTGGACCAATTAATGGTGGAGGGAGCCTCTAACCACCCCAGTTTGGACCAATTCATGGTGGAGGGAGCCTCTAACCAGCCCAGTTTGGACCAATTAATGGTGGAGGGAGCCTCTAAACAGCCAAGTTTTGGGAAATTCATGGTGGAGGGAGCCTCTAACCAGCCCAGTTTGGACCAATTCATGGTGGAGGGAGCCTCTAAACAGCCCAGTTTGGGCAAATTCATGGTGGAGGGAGCCTCTAACCAGCCCAGTTTGGACCAATTAATGGTGGAGGGAGCCTCTAAACAGCCAAGTTTTGGGAAATTCATGGTGGAGGGAGCCTCTAACCAGCCCAGTTTGGACCAATTCATGGTGGAGGGAGCCTCTAAACAGCCAAGTTTTGGGAAATTCATGGTGGAGGGAGCCTCTAAAAAACCCAGTTTGGACCAATTCATGGTGGAGGGAGCCTCTAATTAGCCCAGTTTGGACCAATTAATTGTGGAGGGAGCCTCTAACCAGCCCAGTTTGGACCAATTAATGGTGGAGGGAGCCTCTAACCACCCCAGTTTGGGCAAATTCATGGTGGAGGGAGCCTCTAACCAGCCCAGTTTGGACCAATTAATGGTGGAGGGAGCCTCTAAACAGCCAAGTTTTGGGAAATTCATGGTGGAGGGAGCCTCTAACCAGCCCAGTTTGGACCAATTCATGGTGGAGGGAGCCTCTAAACAGCCCAGTTTGGGCAAATTCATGGTGGAGGGAGCCTCTAAACAGCCCAGTTTGGGCAAATTCATGGTGGAGGGAGCCTCTAACCAGCCCAGTTTGGACCAATTAATGGTGGAGGGAGCCTCTAAACAGCCAAGTTTTGGGAAATTCATGGTGGAGGGAGCCTCTAACCAGCCCAGTTTGGACCAATTAATGGTGGAGGGAGCCTCTAACCAGCCCAGTTTGGACCAATTAATGGTGGAGGGAGCCTCTAACCAGCCCAGTTTGGACCAATTAATGGTGGAGGGAGCCTCTAAACAGCCAAGTTTTGGGAAATTCATGGTGGAGGGAGCCTCTAACCAGCCCAGTTTGGACCAATTCATGGTGGAGGGAGCCTCTAAACAGCCCAGTTTGGGCAAATTCATGGTGGAGGGAGCCTCTAAAAAACCCAGTTTGGACCAATTCATGGTGGAGGGAGCCTCTAATTAGCCCAGTTTGGACCAATTAATTGTGGAGGGAGCCTCTAACCAGCCCAGTTTGGACCAATTAATGGTGGAGGGAGCCTCTAAAAAACCCAGTTTGGACCAATTCATGGTGGAGGGAGCCTCTAATTAGCCCAGTTTGGACCAATTAATTGTGGAGGGAGCCTCTAACCAGCCCAGTTTGGACCAATTAATGGTGGAGGGAGCCTCTAACCACCCCAGTTTGGACCAATTCATGGTGGAGGGAGCCTCTAACCACCCCAGTTTGGACCAATTCATGGTGGAGGGAGCCTCTAAACAGCCCAGTTTGGGCAAATTCATGGTGGAGGGAGCCTCTAACCAGCCCAGTTTGGACCAATTAATGGTGGAGGGAGCCTCTAAACAGCCCAGTTTGGGCAAATTCATGGTGGAGGGAGCCTCTAACCAGCCCAGTTTGGACCAATTAATGGTGGAGGGAGCCTCTAAACAGCCAAGTTTTGGGAAATTCATGGTGGAGGGAGCCTCTAACCAGCCCAGTTTGGACCAATTAATGGTGGAGGGAGCCTCTAACCACCCCAGTTTGGGCAAATTCATGGTGGAGGGAGCCTCTAACCAGCCCAGTTTGGACCAATTAATGGTGGAGGGAGCCTCTAAACAGCCCAGTTTGGGCAAATTCATGGTGGAGGGAGCCTCTAAACAGCCAAGTTTTGGGAAATTCATGGTGGAGGGAGCCTCTAACCAGCCCAGTTTGGACCAATTCATGGTGGAGGGAGCCTCTAAACAGCCCAGTTTGGGCAAATTCATGGTGGAGGGAGCCTCTAAAAAACCCAGTTTGGACCAATTCATGGTGGAGGGAGCCTCTAATTAGCCCAGTTTGGACCAATTAATTGTGGAGGGAGCCTCTAACCAGCCCAGTTTGGACCAATTAATGGTGGAGGGAGCCTCTAAAAAACCCAGTTTGGACCAATTCATGGTGGAGGGAGCCTCTAATTAGCCCAGTTTGGACCAATTAATTGTGGAGGGAGCCTCTAACCAGCCCAGTTTGGACCAATTAATGGTGGAGGGAGCCTCTAACCACCCCAGTTTGGACCAATTCATGGTGGAGGGAGCCTCTAACCACCCCAGTTTGGACCAATTCATGGTGGAGGGAGCCTCTAAACAGCCCAGTTTGGGCAAATTCATGGTGGAGGGAGCCTCTAACCAGCAGAGTTGGTGGAAATCAGGGTGGAGGGAGCCTCTAACCAGCAGAGTTGGGGGAAATCAGGGTGGAGGGAGCCTAGTATTAGCAGAATTGTGCAACGCTTATGGTGGATGAGTATGAGGATGCGGAGGAATTGGAGAGGTTGAGTACAGACATGGAGTTTCATGTTGGGGTGCTTTACACAGGTGGGCACAAAAATGACGGCTCTACCCAGTGGTGGTTCATTTTTATCAAAGTGAGCCGGTCGGCACTCTCAGCTGACAGACGGGTGCGCTTGTCAGTGATGATGCCACCGGCTGCACTGAACACCCTCTCAGATAGGACGCTGGCGGCAGGACAGGACAGCACCTCCAAGGCATATAGGGCAAGTTCAAGCCACAGGTCCAACTTCGACACCCAATACGTGTAGGGCGCAGAGGGGTCGGAGAGGACAGGGCTGTGGTCGGAAAGGTATTCCCGCAACATGCGCCTATACTTCTCACGCCTGGTGACACTAGGACCCTCCGTGGCGGCACTTTGGCGAGGGGGTGCCATCAAGGTGTCCCAGACCTTAGACAGTGTGCCCCTCGTTTGTGTGGACCGGTGAGAACTTGGTTGCCTACTGGAGGAACTGCCCTCCCTGCCGCCAACGTCACATGCTGGAAACATCTCCATCATATTCTGCACCAATTGCCTGTGGCAAGCATTGATGCGATTGGCCCTCCCCTCTACCGGAATAAAAGACGAGATGTTGTTTTTATACCGGGGGTCAAGGATAGCAAAGATCCAGTACTGGTTGTCCTCCATGATTTTGACAATACGCTTGTCGGTTGTAAAGCACCCCAACATGAACTCAGCCATGTCTGCCACAGTGTTAGTTGGCATGACTCCTCTGGCCCCACCGGAAAGTTCAATCTCCATTTCCTCCTCATCCTCCATGTCTACCCATCCGCGCTGCAACAATGGGACGATTCGAAGTTGCCCGGAAGCCTCCTGTATCACCATCACATCATCGGACAACTCTTCTTCCTCCTCCTCCTCCTCCTCCTCCATTAAACGCAGTGAAGCGGACAGATGTGTGGACCTACTCTCCAGCTGTGACGGATCGGATGCTATCCCTAACTCCTCTGTGTGATCTGAGTTATCCCTGATGTCAATCAGGGATTCTCTCAGAACACACAAGAGCGGGATTGTAAGGCTCACCATCGCATCCTCAGAGCTCACCCTCCTTGTGGACTCCTCAAAGACCCGTAGGATGTCACAAAGGTCTCTCATCCATGGCCACTCATGGATGTGAAACTGAGGCAGCTGACTTTGTGGCACCCTAGGGTTTTGTAGCTGGTATTCCATCAAAGGTCTCTGCTGCTCAACCACTCTATTCAACATCTGAAACGTTGAGTTCCAGCGTGTGGGGACGTCGCACAAAAGCCGGTGTTGTGGCACATGCAGGCGTTGCTGGAGAGATTTTAAGCTAGCAGCGGCTACTGTCGACTTGCGAAAGTGGGCGCACATGCGCCGCACTTTCACCAGTAGCTCTGGAACATTGGGGTAGCTCTTTAGGAAACGTTGCACCACTAGGTTGAAGACGTGGGCCAGGCATGGAACATGTTGGAGTCCGGCAAGCTCCAGAGCTGCTACCAGGTTCCGGCCGTTATCACAAACGACCATGCCTGGGCCCAGGTGCAGCGGCTCAAACCATATTGCCGTCTCATCGAGGAGGGCATCCCTCACCTCGGAGGCAGTGTGCTGTCTGTCCCCCAAGCTGATCAGCTTCAGCACAGCCTGCTGACGTCTACCAACGCCAGTGCTGCAACGTTTCCAACTCGTAGCTGGGGTCAATCTAACAGCGGAGGAGGAGGCGGTGGCGGAGGAGGAGGCGGTGGCGGAGGAGGAGGCGGTAGAGGAGGAGGAGGAGGGGGGTGTTCTTCTCGTGTCCCTGCCAGGAATGTTAGGCGGGGAGACGAGGTACACCGGGCCAGTTTGGGAAGCAGTCCCAGCCTCAACTACATTCACCCAGTGTGCCGTCAGTGAAATGTAGCGTCCCTGTCCGCATGCACTTGTCCACGCGTCGGTGGTCAAGTGGACCTTTGTGCAAAGCGCGGAACTAAGGGCCCGCCTGATGTTGAGTGACACGTGCTGGTGCAAGGCGGGGACGGCACACCGGGAGAAGTAGTGACGGCTAGGGACGGCATAGCGAGGTGCCGCAGTTGCCATCAGGTCCAGGAAGGCGGGAGTTTCAACAAGCCGGAACGCCAACATCTCCTGGGCCAGCAGTTTAGCGATGTTGGCGTTCAAGGCTTGCGCGTGTGGGTGGTTAGCAGTGTATTTCTGCCGCCGCTCCAATGTCTGAGAGATGGTGGGTTGTTGTAAAGAAACGCCTGATGGTGCCTTTGATGGTGCAGGAGAAGGAGATAAGACAGGACCAGGGGAGGATGAGGTAGAAGTCAACAAAGTGGCGGAGGCAGATGAAGTGGTGTCCTGGCTCGTCCTCTGGAGTGCATCGCCAGCACAGTCAGCAGTGGCAGTGGCAGAGGCAGAGGCAGAGGCAGTGGCAGTGGCGTGAACGGCAGTCGGCCTTTGTCCTGCCGTTGCTGCCTGCCACTGATTCCAGTGCTTGGATTCCAAATGACGGCGCATTGAAGTGGTGGACAGGTTGCTCTTCTCAGAGCCCCTAATCAATTTCGAGAGGCAAATTGTGCAGACAACACTATATCTGTCCTCGGCGCATTCCTTGAAAAAACTCCACACCTTCGAGAAACGTGCCCTCGAGGTGGGAGTTTTTCGGGGCTGGGTACGAACTGGAACATCTTGGGAGATTCCGGGTGTGGCCTGGCTTTGCCTAAGCTGCTGACCTCTGCCTCTGCCTCTAGCTACCCTTTTTGGTGCTGCACCTGCCTCAACATCCACACTACTTTCCCCGCTTGACATCCCCCCTGTCCAGGTCGGGTCAGTGTCCTCATCATCCACCACTTCCTCTTCCAACTCCTGTCTCATCTCCTCCTCCCGCACAATGCGCCGGTCAACTGGATGCCCTGACGGCAACTGCGTCACATCATCGTCGATGAGGGTGGGTTGCTGGTCATCCACCACCAAATCGAACGGAGATGGAGGAGACTCTAGTGTTTGAGCATCTGGATACAGATGCTCCTCTGTTAGGTTCGTGGAATCGTGACGTGGAGAGGCAGGTTGAGGGACAATGAAAGGAGCGGAGAACAGCTCTGGGGAGCAGGGACAGTTTGGGTTATTGTTCTGTAAAGCTTCGGAATTTTGGGAGGAAGGAAGACAAGACTGTTGGGTAATAGGAGGAGAGGAGGCAGAGTCTGACTGGCTGCTGGACAATGTGCTGTAAGCGTTCTCTGACAGCCATTGCAAGACCTGTTCCTGGTTCTCGGGCCTACTAAGGTTTGTACCCTGCAGTTTAGTTAATGTGGCAAGCAACCCTGGCACTGTGGAGTGGCGCAATGCTTGCTGCCCCACAGGAGTAGGCACGGGACGCCCTGTGGCTTCACTGCTACCTTGCTCCCCAGAACCATTCCCCCGACCTCGCCCACGGCCTCGTCCACGTCCCTTTCCGGGAGCCTTGCGCATTTTGAATTCCTAGTTAGAAATTGGCACTGTATACCAGTAGTAAAAATTGTGGGTGCACGTAACCCCAATATATTCTTTGAATTCCCAGTCAGAAACTGGCACTATATGGCAGTAGCAAGAAATGAGGGTATTTGTATTCCCAATATACTCTTTGAATTCCCAGTCAGACAATGGCACTGTATACCAGTAGTAAAAATTGTGGGTGCACGTAACCCCAATATATTCTTTGAATTACCAGTCAGAAACTGGCACTATATGGCAGTAGCAAGAAATGAGGGTATTTATAACCCCAATATATTCTTTGAATTCCCAGTCAGACAATGGCACTGTATACCAGTAGTAAAAATTGTGGGTGCACGTAACCCCAATATATTCTTTGAATTCCCAGTCAGACACTGGCACTATATGGCAGTAGCAAGAAATGAGGGTATTTGTATTCCCAATATATTCTTTGAATTCCCAGTCAGACAATGGCACTGTATACCAGTAGTAAAAATTGTGGGTGCACGTAACCCCAATATATTCTTTGAATTACCAGTCAGAAACTGGCACTATATGGCAGTAGCAAGAAATGAGGGTATTTGTATTCCCAATATATTCTTTGAATTCCCAGTCAGACAATGGCACTGTATACCAGTAGTAAAAATTGTGGGTGTATATAGCCCCAATTCTATTGCTAGGGGACTTGCAGGGTATTTCTGGGGTGAAGGTGGGGGGGCACACCGTTGGAACGGGTATCGGGGGTATATATCGGGTATACGGGAATACACTGACAGTGTATTCCATTCAGGATCCTGGGAAAGCTGGGTTGCGGCGATTGAGCCCGTCAGTGCCACGTTACACTGACAAGCTTCTCCCTGGAATTTAGCTCTTACAAGAGCTGTTGGTTGTCTTCTCCTTCCTATCCTAGCCTGTCCCTGCCTACCCAGAATCTAAGCCCTAGCTAGCTGGACGGAAACCTCCGTCCTCGGTGAATTGCAAGCTCAGAATGACGCGAAGCTGGGCGTCGCTGTTCTTTTAAATTAGAGGTCACATGTTTTCGGCAGCCAATGGGTTTTGCCTACTTTTTTCAACGTCACCGGTGTCGTAGTTCCTGTCCCACCTACCCAGCGCTGTTATTGGAGCAAAAAAGGCGCCAGGGAAGGTGGGAGGGGAATCGAGTAATGGCGCACTTTACCACGCGGTGTTCGATTCGATTCGAACATGCCGAACAGCCTAATATCCGATCGAACATGAGTTCGATAGAACACTGTTCGCTCATCTCTAGTCACATACTATATACTGAGGTAATTCTCCTTATATTACTGTATACAGTCACATACTATATACACAGGTAATTCTCCTTATATTACTGTATACAGTCACATACTATATACTGAGCTAATTCTCTATATATTACTGTATACAGTCACATACTATATACTGAGGTAATTCTCCTTATATTACTGTATACAGTCACGTACTATATACTGAGGCAATTCTCCTTATATTACTGTATACAGTCACATACTATATACTGAGGTAAGTCTCCTTATATTACTGTATGCAGTCACATACTATATACTGAGGTAATTCTCCTTATATTACTGTATACAGTCACATACTATATACTGAGCTAATTCTCCTTATATTACTGTATACAGTCACATACTATATACTGAGGTAATTCTCTATATATTACTGTATACAGTCACATACTATATACTGAGGTAATTCTCCTTATATTACTGTATACAGTCACATACTATATACTGAGCTAATTCTCCTTATATTACTGTATACAGTCACATACTATATACTGAGGTAATTCTCTATATATTACTGTATACAGTCACATACTATATACTGAGGTAATTCTCCTTATATTACTGTATACAGTCACATACTATATACTGAGGTAATTCTCCTTATATTACTGTATACAGTCACATACTATATACTGAGGTAATTCTCCTTATATTACTGTATATAGTCACATACTATATACTGAGGTAATTCTCCCTATATTACTGTATATAGTCACATACTATATACTGAGGTAATTCTCTATATATTACTGTATACAGTCACATACTATATACTGAGGTAATTCTCTATATATTACTGTATACAGTCACATACTATATACTGAGGTAATTCTCCTTATATTACTGTATATAGTCACATACTATATACTGAGGTAATTCTCCATATATTACTGTATACAGTCACACACTATATACTGAGGTAAGTCTCCTTATATTACTGTATACAGTCACATACTATATACTGAGGTAATTCTCCTTATATTACTGTATACAGTCACATACTATATACAGAGGTAATTCTCCTTATATTACTGTATACAGTCACATACTATATACAAAGGTAATTCTCCCTATATTACTGTATACAGTCACATACTATATACTGAGCTAATTCTCTATATATTACTGTATACAGTCACATACTATATACTGAGGTAATTCTCCTTATATTACTGTATACAGTCACATACTATATACTGAGGTAATTCTCCTTATATTACTGTATACAGTCACATACTATATACTGAGGTAATTCTCCTTATATTACTGTATACAGTCACATACTATATACAGAGGTAATTCTCCCTATATTACTGTATACAGTCACATACTATATACTGAGGTCATTCTCTATATATTACTGTATACAGTCACATACTATATACAGAGGTCATTCTCTATATATTACTGTATACAGTCACATACTATATACTGAGGTAATTCTCTATATATTACTGTATACAGTCACATACTATATACTGAGGTAATTCTCCTTATATTACTGTATACAGTCACATACTATATACAGAGGTCAATCTCTATATATTACTGTATACAGTCACATACTATATACTGAGGTAATTCTCTATATATTACTGTATACAGTCACATACTATATACTGAGGTAATTCTCTATATATTACTGTATACAGTCACATACTATATACTGAGGTAATTCTCCTTATATTACTGTATACAGTCACGTACTATATACTGAGGCAATTCTCCTTATATTACTGTATACAGTCACATGCTATATACTGAGGTAAGTCTCCTTATATTACTGTATACAGTCACATACTATATACTGAGGTAATTCTCCTTATATTACTGTATACAGTCACATACTATATACAGAGGTAATTCTCCTTATATTACTGTATACAGTCACATACTATATACTGAGGTAATTCTCCTTATATTACTGTATACAGTCACATACTATATACTGAGGTAAGTCTCCTTATATTACTGTATATAGTCACATACTATATACACAGGTAATTCTCCTTATATTACTGTATACAGTCACATACTATATACTGAGCTAATTCTCCTTATATTACTGTATACAGTCACATACTATATACTGAGGTAATTCTCTATATATTACTGTATATAGTCACATACTATATACTGAGGTAATTCTCCCTATATTACTGTATATAGTCACATACTATATACTGAGGTAATTCTCCCTATATTACTGTATATAGTCACATACTATATACTGAGGTAATTCTCCTTATATTACTGTATACAGTCACATACTATATACTGAGGTAATTCTCCTTATATTACTGTATACAGTCACATACTATATACAGAGGTAAGTCTCCTTATATTACTGTATACAGTCACATACTATATACTGAGGTAATTCTCCTTATATTACTGTATACAGTCACATACTATATACAGAGGTAATTCTCCTTATATTACTGTATAGTCACATACTATATACTGAGGTAATTCTCCCTATATTACTGTATACAGTCACATACTATATACTCAGTTAATTCTCCTTATATTACTGTATACAGTCACATACTATATACACAGGTAATTCTCCTTATATTACTGTATACAGTCACATACTATATACTGAGGTAATTCTCCTTATATTACTGTATACAGTCACATACTATATACTGAGCTAATTCTCCTTATATTACTGTATACAGTCACATACTATATACTGAGGTAATTCTCTATATATTACTGTATACAGTCACATACTATATACAGAGGAAATTCTCCTTATATTACTGTAGACAGTCACATACTATATACTGAGGTAATTCTCTATATATTACTGTATACAGTCACATACTATATACAGAGGAAATTCTCCTTATATTACTGTATACAGTCACATACTATATACTGAGGTAATTCTCTATATATTACTGTATACAGTCACATACTATATACTGAGGTAATTCTCTATATATTACTGTATACAGTCACATACTATATACTGAGGTAATTCTCCTTATATTACTGTATACAGTCACATACTATATACTGAGGTAATTCTCCATATATTACTGTATACAGTCACATACTATATACTGAGGTAAGTCTTCTTATATTACTGTATACAGTCACATACTATATACTGAGGTATTTCTCCTTATATTACTGTATACAGTCACATACTATATACAGAGGTAATTCTCCTTATATTACTGTATACAGTCACATACTATATACTGAGGTAAGACTCCATATATTATTGTATACAGTCACATACTTTATACTGAGGTAATTCTCTTTATATTACTGTATACAGTCACATACTATATACAGAGGTAATTCTCCTTATATTACTGTATACAGTCAAATACTACATACTGAGGTAATTCTCCCTATATTACTGTATACAGTCACATACTATATACTGAGGTAATTCTCTATATATTACTGTATACAGTCACATACTATATACTGAGGTAATTCTCTATATATTACTGTATACAGTCACATACTATATACTGAGGTAATTCTCTATATATTACTGTATACAGTCACATACTATATACTGAGGTAATTCTCCCTATATTACTGTATATAGTCACATACTATATACTGAGGTAATTCTCCTTATATTACTGTATACAGTCACATACTATATACTGAGGTAATTCTCCTTATATTACTGTATACAGTCACATACTATATACAGAGGTAAGTCTCCTTATATTACTGTATACAGTCACATACTATATACTGAGGTAATTCTCCTTATATTACTGTATACAGTCACATACTATATACTGAGGTAATTCTCCTTATATTACTGTATACAGTCACAAACTATATACTGAGCTAATTCTCCTTATATTACTGTATACAGTCACATACTATATACTGAAGTAAGTCTCCTTATATTACTGTATACAGTCACATACTATATACTGAGGTAATTCTCCTTATATTACTGTAGACAGTCACATACTATATACTGAGGTAATTCTCTATATATTACTGTATACAGTCACATACTATATACAGAGGAAATTCTCCTTATATTACTGTATACAGTCACATACTATATACTGAGGTAATTCTCTATATATTACTGTATACAGTCACATACTATATACTGAGGTAATTCTCTATATATTACTGTATACAGTCACATACTATATACTGAGGTAATTCTCTATATATTACTGTATACAGTCACATACTATATACTGAGGTAATTCTCTATATATTACTGTATACAGTCACATACTATATACTGAGGTAATTCTCCTTATATTACTGTATACAGTCACATACTATATACTGAGGTAATTCTCTATATATTACTGTATACAGTCACATACTATATACTGAGGTCATTCTCTTTATATTACTGTATACAGTCACATACTATATACTGAGGTCATTCTCTATATATTACTGTATACAGTCACATACTATATACTGAGGTAATTCTCTATATATTACTGTATACAGTCACATACTATATACTGAGGTCATTCTCTATATATTACTGTATACAGTCACATACTATATACTGAGGTAATTCTCTATATATTACTGTATACAGTCACTTACTATATACTGAGGTAATTCTCTATATATTACTGTATACAGTCACATACTATATACTGAGGTAATTCTCCTTATATTACTGTATACAGTCACCTACTATATACTGAGGTAATTCTCCTTATATTACTGTATACAGTCACATACTATATACTGAGGTAAGTCTCCTTATATTACTGTATACAGTCACATACTATATACTGAGGTAATTCTCTATATATTACTGTATACAGTCACATACTATATACTGAGGTAAGTCTCCTTATATTACTGTATACAGTCACATACTATATACTGAGGTAATTCTCCTTATATTACTGTATACAGTCACATACTATATACTGAGGTAATTCTCTATATATTACTGTATACAGTCACATACTATATACAGAGGTAATTCTCCTTATATTACTGTATACAGTCACATACTATATACTGAGGTAATTCTCTATATATTACTGTATACAGTCACATACTATATACTGAGGTAATTCTCCTTATATTACTGTATACAGTCACATACTATATACTGAGGTAATTCTCTATATATTACTGTATACAGTCACATACTATATACAAAGGTAATTCTCCTTATATTACTGTATACAGTCACATACTATATACAGAGGTAATTCTCCCTATATTACTGTATACAGTCAAATACTATATACTGAGGTAATTCTCCCTATATTACTGTATACAGTCACATACTATATACTGAGGTGATTCTCTATATATTACTGGATACAGTCACATACTATATACAGAGGTCATTCTCTATATATTACTGTATACAGTCACATACTATATACTGAGGTAATTCTCTATATATTACTGTATACAGTCACATACTATATACAGAGGTCATTCTCTATATATTACTGTATACAGTCACATACTATATACTGAGGTAATTCTCTATATATTACTGTATACAGTCACATACTATATATTGAGGTAATTCTCCTTATATTACTGTATACAGTCACATACTATATACTGAGGTAATTCTCCTTATATTACTGTATACAGTCACATACTATATACTGAGGTAATTCTCCTTATATTACTGTATATAGTCACATACTATATACTGAGGTAATTCTCCCTATATTACTGTATATAGTCACATACTATATACTGAGGTAATTCTCTATATATTACTGTATACAGTCACATACTATATACTGAGGTAATTCTCCTTATATTACTTTATATAGTCACATACTATATACTGAGGTAATTCTCCTTATATTACTGTATACAGTCACATACTATATACTGAGGTAATTCTCCATATATTACTGTATACAGTCACACACTATGTACTGAGGTAATTCTCCTTATATTACTGTATACAGTCACATACTATATACAAAGGTAATTCTCCTTATATTACTGTATACAGTCACATACTATATACAAAGGTAATTCTCCTTATATTACTGTATACAGTCACATACTATACACTGAGGTAATTCTCCCTATATTACCGTATACAGTCACATACTATATACTGAGGTAATTCTCCTTATATTACTGTATACAGTCACATACTATATACTGAGGTAATTCTCCATATATTACTGTATACAGTCACATACTATATACTGAGGTAATTCTCCTTATATTACTGTATACAGTCACGTACTATATACTGAGGCAATTCTCCTTATATTACTGTATACAGTCACATACTATATACTGAGGTAAGTCTCCTTATATTACTGTATGCAGTCACATACTATATACTGAGCTAATTCTCCTAATATTACTGTATACAGTCACATACTATATACTGAGGTAATTCTCCTTATATTACTGTATACAGTCACATACTATATACTGAGGTAATTCTCCCTATATTACTGTATATAGTCACATACTATATACTGAGCTAATTCTCTATATATTACTGTATACAGTCACATACTATATACTGAGGTAATTCTCCTTATATTACTGTATACAGTCACATACTATATACAGAGGTAATTCTCCTTATATTACTGTATACAGTCACATACTATATACACAGGTAATTCTCCTTATATTACTGTATACAGTCACATACTATATACTGAGGTAATTCTCTTTATATTACTGTATACAGTCACATACTATATACTGAGGTAATTCTCTATATATTACTGTATACAGTCACATACTATATACTGAGGTAATTCTCCTTATATTACTGTATACAGTCACATACTATATACTGAGGTAATTCTCCTTATATTACTGTATACAGTCACATACTATATACTGAGGTAATTCTCTATATATTACTGTATACAGTCACATACTATATACTGAGCTAATTCTCCTTATATTACTGTATACAGTCACATACTATATACTGAGGTAATTCTCCTTATATTACTGTATACAGTCACGTACTATATACTGAGGCAATTCTCCTTATATTACTGTATACAGTCACATACTATATACTGAGGTAAGTCTCCTTATATTACTGTATGCAGTCACATACTATATACTGAGGTAATTCTCCTTATATTACTGTATACAGTCACATACTATATACAGAGGTAATTCTCCTTATATTACTGTATACAGTCACATACTATATACACAGGTAATTCTCCTTATATTACTGTATACAGTCACATACTATATACTGAGCTAATTCTCCTTATATTACTGTATACAGTCACATACTATATACTGAGGTAATTCTCCTTATATTACTGTATACAGTCACATACTATATACTGAGCTAATTCTCCTTATATTACTGTATACAGTCACATACTATATACTGAGGTAATTCTCTATATATTACTGTATACAGTCACATACTATATACTGAGGTAATTCTCCTTATATTACTGTATACAGTCACATACTATATACTGAGGTAATTCTCCTTATATTACTGTATACAGTCACATACTATATACTGAGGTAATTCTCCTTATATTACTGTATATAGTCACATACTATATACTGAGGTAATTCTCCCTATATTACTGTATATAGTCACATACTATATACTGAGGTAATTCTCTATATATTACTGTATACAGTCACATACTATATACTGAGGTAATTCTCCTTATATTACTTTATATAGTCACATACTATATACTGAGGTAATTCTCCTTATATTACTGTATACAGTCACATACTATATACTGAGGTAATTCTCCTTATATTACTGTATACAGTCACATACTATATACTGAGGTAATTCTCCTTATATTACTGTATACAGTCACATACTATATACAGAGGTAATTCTCCTTATATTACTGTATACAGTCACATACTATATACTGAGGTAATTCTCCCTATATTACTGTATACAGTCACATACTATATACTGAGGTAATTCTCCTTATAATATTGTATACAGTCACATACTATATACTGAGGTAATTCTCCTTATATTACTGTATACAGTCACATACAATATACTGAGCTAATTCTCCTTATATTACTGTATACAGTCACATACTATATACAGAGGTAATTCTCCTTATATTACTGTATACAGTTACATACTATATACTGAGGTAATTCTCCCTATATTACTGTATACAGTCACATACTATATACTGAGGTAATTCTCCTTATATTACTGTATACAGTCACATACTATATACACAGGTAATTCTCCTTATATTACTGTATACAGTCACATACTATATACTGAGCTAATTCTCTATATATTACTGTATACAGTCACGTACTATATACTGAGGCAATTCTCCTTATATTACTGTATACAGTCACATACTATATACTGAGGTAAGTCTCCTTATATTACTGTATACAGTCACATACTATATATACAGGTAATTCTCCTTATATTACTGTATACAGTCACATACTATATACTGAGGTAAGTCTCCTTATATTACTGTATGCAGTCACATACTATATACTGAGGTAATTCTCCTTATATTACTGTATACAGTCACATACTATATACACAGGTAATTCTCCTTATACTACTGTATACAGTCACATACTATATACTGAGGTAATTCTCCATATATTACTGTATACAGTCACACACTATATACTGAGGTAAGTCTCCTTACATTACTGTATACAGTCACATACTATATACTGAGGTAATTCTCCTTATATTACTGTATACAGTCACATACTATATACTGAGGTAATTCTCCCTATATTACTGTATACAGTCACATACTATATACTGAGGTAATTCTCCTTATATTACTGTATACAGTCACATACTATATACACAGGTAATTCTCCTTATATTACTGTATACAGTCACATACTATATACTGAGTTAATTCTCCTTATATTACTGTATACAGTCACAAACTATATACAGAGGTATTTCTCCTTATATTACTGTATACAGTCACATACTATATACTGAAGTAAGTCTCCTTATATTACTGTATACAGTCACATACTATATACTGAGGTAATTCTCCTTATATTACTGTAGACAGTCACATACTATATACTGAGGTAATTCTCTATATATTACTGTATACAGTCACATACTATATACAGAGGTAATTCTCCTTATATTACTGTATACAGTCACATACTATATACTGAGGTAATTCTCTATATATTACTGTATACAGTCACATACTATATACTGAGGTAATTCTCCTTATATTACTGTATACAGTCACATACTATATACTGAGGTAATTCTCCATATATTACTGTATACAGTCACATACTATATACTGAGGTAAGTCTTCTTATATTACTGTGTACAGTCACATACTATATACTGAGGTATTTCTCCTTATATTACTGTATACAGTCACATACTATATACAGAGGTAATTCTCCTTATATTACTGTATACAGTCACATACTATATACAGAGGTAATTCTCCTTATATTACTGTATACAGTCACATACTATATACTGAGGTAAGACTCCATATATTATTGTATACAGTCACATACTTTATACTGAGGTAATTCTCTTTATATTACTGTATACAGTCACATACTATATACAGAGGTAATTCTCCTTATATTACTGTATACAGTCAAATACTACATACTGAGGTAATTCTCTATATATTACTGTATACAGTCACATACTATATACAGAGGTAATTCTCTATATATTACTGTATACAGTCACATACTATATACTGAGGTAATTCTCTATATATTACTGTATACAGTCACATACTATATACTGAGGTAATTCTCCTTATATTACTGTATACAGTCACATACTATATACTAAGGTAATTCTCCCTATATTACTGTATACAGTCACATACTATATACTGAGGTCATTCTCTATATATTACTGTATACAGTCACATACTATATACTGAGGTCATTCTCTATATATTACTGTATACAGTCACATACTATATACTGAGGTAATTCTCTATATATTACTGTATACAGTCACTTACTATATACTGAGGTAATTCTCTATATATTACTGTATACAGTCACATACTATATACTGAGGTCATTCTCTATATATTACTGTATACAGTCACATACTATATACTGAGGTAATTCTCTATATATTACTGTATACAGTCACTTACTATATACTGAGGTAATTCTCTATATATTACTGTATACAGTCACATACTATATACTGAGGTAATTCTCCTTATATTACTGTATACAGTCACATACTATATACTGAGGTAATTCTCCTTATATTACTGTATACAGTCACATACTATATACTGAGGTAATTCTCTATATATTACTGTATACAGTCACATACTATATACTGAGGTAAGTCTCCTTATATTACTGTATACAGTCACATACTATATACTGAGGTAATTCTCCTTATATTACTGTATACAGTCACATACTATATACTGAGGTAATTCTCTATATATTACTGTATACAGTCACATACTATATACAGAGGTAATTCTCCTTATATTACTGTATACAGTCACATACTATATACTGAGGTAATTCTCTATATATTACTGTATACAGTCACATACTATATACAAAGGTAATTCTCCTTATATTACTGTATACAGTCACATACTATATACAGAGGTAATTCTCCCTATATTACTGTATACAGTCACATACTATATACTGAGGTAATTCTCCCTATATTACTCTATACAGTCACATACTATATACTGAGGTCATTCTCTATATATTACTGTATACAGTCACATACTATATACTGAGGTAATTCTCTATATATTACTGTATACAGTCACATACTATATACTGAGGTAATTCTCCTTATATTACTGTATACAGTCACATACTATATACTGAGGTAATTCTCCTTATATTACTGTATACAGTCACATACTATATACTGAGGTAATTCTCCTTATATTACTGTATATAGTCACATACTATATACTGAGGTAATTCTCCCTATATTACTGTATATAGTCACATACTATATACTGAGGTAATTCTCTATATATTACTGTATACAGTCACATACTATATACTGAGGTAATTCTCCTTATATTACTTTATATAGTCACATACTATATACTGAGGTAATTTTCCTTATATTACTGTATACAGTCACATACTATATACTGAGGTAATTCTCTATATATTATTGTATACAGTCACATACTATATACAGAGGTAAGTCTCCTTATATTACTGTATACAGTCACATACTATATACTGAGGTAATTCTCCATATATTACTGTATACAGTCACACACTATGTACTGAGGTAAGTCTCCTTATATTACTGTATACAGTCACATACTATATACTGAGGTAATTCTCCTTATATTACTGTATACAGTCACATACTATATACAAAGGTAATTCTCCTTATATTACTGCATACAGTCACATACTATACACTGAGGTAATTCTCCCTATATTACCGTATACAGTCACATACTATATACTGAGATAATTCTCCTTATATTACTGTATACAGTCACATACTATATACTGAGCTAATTCTCTATATATTACTGTATACAGTCACATACTATATACTGATGTAATTCTCCTTATATTACTGTATACAGTCACGTACTATATACTGAGGCAATTCTCCTTATATTACTGTATACAGTCACGTACTATATACTGAGGCAATTCTCCTTATATTACTGTATACAGTCACATACTATATACTGAGGTAAGTCTCCTTATATTATTGTATACAGTCACATACTATATACTGAGCTAATTCTCCTAATATTACTGTATACAGTCACATACTATATACTGAGGTAATTCTCCTTATATTACTGTATACAGTCACATACCATATACTGAGGTAATTCTCCCTATATTACTGTATATAGTCACATACTATATACTGAGCTAATTCTCTATATATTACTGTATACAGTCACATACTATATACTGAGGTAATTCTCCTTATATTACTGTATACAGTCACATACTATATACAGAGGTAATTCTCCTTATATTACTGTATACAGTCACATACTATATACACAGGTAATTCTCCTTATATTACTGTATACAGTCACATACTATATACTGAGCTAATTCTCCTTATATTACTGTATACAGTCACATACTATATACTGAGGTAATTCTCTATATATTACTGTATATAGTCACATACTATATACTGAGGTAATTCTCCTTATATTACTGTATGTAGTCACATACTATATACTGAGGTAATTCTCCTTATATTACTGTATACAGTCACATACTATATACTGAGGTAATTCTCCTTATATTACTGTATGTAGTCACATACTATATACTGAGGTAAGTCTCATTATATTACTGTATACAGTCACATACTATATACTGAGGTAATTCTCCTTATATTACTGTATACAGTCACATACTATATACTGAGGTAATTCTCCCTATATTACTGTATACAGTCACATACTATATACTGAGGTAATTCTCTTTATATTACTGTATACAGTCACATACTATATACACAGGTAATTCTCCTTATATTACTGTATACAGTCACATACTATATACTGAGGTAATTCTCTATATATTACTGTATACAGTCACATACTATATACAGAGGTAATTCTCCTTATATTACTGTATACCGTCACAAACTATATACTGAGGAAATTCTCCATATATTACTGTATACAGTCACACACTATATACTGAGGTAAGTCTCCTTATATTACTGTATACAGTCACATACTATATACTGAGGTAATTCTCCTTATATTACTGTATACAGTCACATACTATATACTGAGGTAATTCTCCTTATATTACTGTATACAGTCACATACTATATACTGAGGTAATTCTCTATATATTACTGTATACAGTCACATACTATATACTGAGGTAATTCTCCTTATATTACTGTATACAGTCACATACTATATACTGAGGTAATTCTCCTTATATTACTGTATACAGTCACATACTATATACTGAGGTAATTCTCCTTATATTACTGTATACAGTCACATACTATATACTGAGGTAATTCTCTATATATTACTGTATACAGTCACATACTATATACAGAGCTAATTCTCCTTATATTACTGTATACAGTCACATACTATATACTGAGGTAATTCTCTATATATTACTGTATACAGTCACATACTATATACTGAGGTAATTCTCCTTATATTACTGTATACAGTCACATACTATATACTGAGGTAATTCTCTATATATTATTGTATACAGTCACATACTATATACTGAGGTAAGTCTCCTTATATTACTGTATACAGTCACATACTATATACTGAGGTAATTCTCTATATATTATTGTATACAGTCACATACTATATACTGAGGTAATTCTCCTTATATTACTGTATACAGTCACATACTATATACTGAGGTAATTCTCCTTATATTACTGTATACAGTCACATACTATATGCTGAGGTAATTCTCCCTATATTACTGTATACAGTCACATACTATATACTGAGGTAATTCTCCCTATATTACTGTATATAGTCACATTCTATATACTGAGCTAATTCTCTATATATTACTGTATACAGTCACATACTATATACTGAGGTAATTCTCCTTATATTACTGTATACAGTTACATACTATATACTGAGGTAATTCTCCTTATATTACTGTATACAGTCACATACTATATACTGAGGTAATTCTCCTTATATTACTGTATACAGTCACATACTATATACTGAGGTAATTCTCTATATATTACTGTATACAGTCACATACTATATACTGAGGTAATTCTCCTTATATTACTGTATACAGTCACATACTATATACAGAGGTAATTCTCCTTATATTACTGTATACAGTCACATACTATATACACAGGTAATTCTCCTTATATTACTGTATACAGTCACATACTATATACTGAGCTAATTCTCTATATATTACTGTATACAGTCACATACTATATACTGAGCTAATTCTCCTTATATTACTGTATACAGTCACATACTATATACTGAGGTAATTCTCTATATATTACTGTATATAGTCACATACTATATACTGAGGTAATTCTCCTTATATTACTGTATGTAGTCACATACTATATACTGAGGTAATTCTCCTTATATTACTGTATACAGTCACATACTATATACTGAGGTAATTCTCCATATATTACTGTATACAGTCACACACTATATACTGAGGTAAGTCTCCTTATATTACTGTATACAGTCACATACTATATACTGAGGTAATTCTCCTTATATTACTGTATACAGTCACATACTATATACTGAGGTAATTCTCCCTATATTACTGTATACAGTCACATACTATATACTGAGGTAATTCTCTTTATATTACTGTATACAGTCACATACTATATACACAGGTAATTCTCCTTATATTACTGTATACAGTCACATACTATATACTGAGGTAAGTCTCCTTATATTACTGTATACAGTCACATACTATATACTGAGGTAATTCTCCTTATATTACTGTATACAGTTACATACTATATACTGAGGTAATTCTCCTTATATTACTGTATACAGTCACATACTATATACTGAGGTAATTCTCTATATATTACTGTATACAGTCACATACTATATACTGAGGTAATTCTCCTTATATTACTGTATACAGTCACATACTATATACTGAGGTAATTCTCTATATATTACTGTATACAGTCACATACTATATACAGAGGTAATTCTCCTTATATTACTGTATACAGTCACATACTATATACTGAGGTAATTCTCTATATATTACTGTATACAGTCACATACTATATACTGAGGTAATTCTCCTTATATTACTGTATACAGTCACATACTATATACTGAGGTAATTCTCCTTATATTACTGTATACAGTCACATACTATATACAGAGGTAATTCTCCTTATATTACTGTATACAGTCACAAACTATATACTGAGGTAATTCTCCATATATTACTGTATACAGTCACATACTATATACTGAGGTAATTCTCTATATATTACTGTATACAGTCACATACTATATACTGAGGTAATTCTCCTTATATTACTGTATACAGTCACATACTATATACTGAGGTAATTCTCTATATATTACTGTATACAGTCACATACTATATACAGAGGTAATTCTCCTTATATTACTGTATACAGTCACAAACTATATACTGAGGTAATTCTCCATATATTACTGTATACAGTCACACACTATATACTGAGGTAAGTCTCCTTATATTACTGTATACAGTCACATACTATATACTGAGGTAATTCTCCTTATATTACTGTATACAGTCACATACTATATACAGAGGTAATTCTCCTTATATTACTGTATACAGTCACATACTATATACTGAGGTAATTCTCCCTATATTACTGTATACAGTCACATACTATATACTGAGCTAATTCTCTATATATTACTGTATACAGTCACATACTATATACTGAGGTAATTCTCCTTATATTACTGTATACAGTCACATACTATATACTGAGGTAAGTCTCCTTATATTACTTTATGCAGTCACATACTATATACTGAGGTAATTCTCCTTATATTACTGTATACAGTCACATACTATATACAGAGGTAATTCTCCCTATATTACTGTATACAGTCACATACTATATACTGAGGTCATTCTCTATATATTACTGTATACAGTCACATACTATATACAGAGGTCATTCTCTATATATTACTGTATACAGTCACATACTATATACTGAGGTAATTCTCTATATATTACTGTATACAGTCACATACTATATACAGAGGTCAATCTCTATATATTACTGTATACAGTCACATACTATATACTGAGGTCATTCTCTATATATTATTGTATACAGTCACATACTATATACTGAGGTCATTCTCTATATATTACTGTATACAGTCACATACTATATACTGAGGTAATTCTCTATATATTACTGTATATAGTCACATACTATATACTGAGGTAATTCTCCCTATATTACTGTATATAGTCATATACTATATACTGAGATAATTCTCTATATATTACTGTATACAGTCACATACTATATACTGAGGTAATTCTCCTTATATTACTGTATACAGTCACATACTATATACTGAGGTAATTCTCCTTATATTACTGTATATAGTCACATACTATATACTGAGGTAATTCTCCTTATATTACTGTATATAGTCACATACTATATACTGAGGTAATTCTCCATATATTACTGTATACAGTCACACACTATATACTGAGGTAAGTCCCCTTATATTACTGTATACAGTCACATACTATATACTGAGGTAATTCTCCTTATATTACTGTATACAGTCACATACTATATACAGAGGTAATTCTCCTTATATTACTGTATACAGTCACATACTATATACTGAGGTAATTCTCCCTATATTACTGTATACAGTCACATACTATATACTGAGGTAATTCTCCTTATATTACTGTATACAGTCACATACTATATACACAGGTAATTCTCCTTATATTACTGTATACAGTCACATACTATATACTGAGGTAATTCTCCTTATATTACTGTATACAGTCACATACTATATACTGAGGTAATTCTCCTTATATTACTGTATACAGTCACATACTATATACTGAGGTAATTCTCCTTATATTACTGTATACAGTCACATACTATATACAGAGGTAATTCTCCTTATATTACTGTATACAGTCACATACTATATACTGAGGTAATTCTCTATATATTACTGTATACAGTCACATACTATATACTGAGGTAATTCTCTATATATTACTGTATACAGTCACATACTATATACTGAGGTAATTCTCCTTATATTACTGTATACAGTCACATACTATATACTAAGGTAATTCTCCCTATATTACTGTATACAGTCACATACTATATACTGAGGTCATTCTCTATATATTATTGTATACAGTCACATACTATATACTGAGGTCATTCTCTATATATTACTGTATACAGTCACATACTATATACTGAGGTAATTCTCTATATATTACTGTATACAGTCACATACTATATACTGAGGTAATTCTCCTTATATTACTGTATACAGTCACATACTATATACTGAGGTAATTCTCTATATATTACTGTATACAGTCACATACTATATACTGAGGTAAGTCTCCTTATATTACTGTATACAGTCACATACTATATACTGAGGTAATTCTCTATATATTACTGTATACAGTCACATACTATATACAGAGGTAATTCTCCTTATATTACTGTATACAGTCACATACTATATACTGAGGTAATTCTCTATATATTACTGTATACAGTCACATACTATATACTGAGGTAATTCTCTATATATTACTGTATACAGTCACATACTATATACTGAGGTAATTCTCCTTATATTACTGTATACAGTCACATACTATATACTGAGGTAATTCTCCTTATATTACTGTATACAGTCACATACTATATACTGAGGTAATTCTCCCTATATTACTGTATATAGTCACATACTATATACTGAGGTAATTCTCTATATATTACTGTATACAGTCACATACTATATACTGAGGTAATTCTCCTTATATTACTTTATATAGTCACATACTATATACTGAGGTAATTCTCCTTATATTACTGTATACAGTCACATACTATATACTGAGGTAATTCTCTATATATTATTGTATACAGTCACATACTATATACAGAGGTAAGTCTCCTTATATTACTGTATACAGTCACATACTATATACTGAGGTAATTCTCCATATATTACTGTATACAGTCACACACTATATACTGAGGTAAGTCTCCTTATATTACTGTATACAGTCACACACTATATACTGAGGTAATTCTCCTTATATTACTGTATACAGTCACATACTATATACAGAGGTAATTCTCCTTATATTACTGTATACAGTCACATACTATACACTGAGGTAATTCTCCCTATATTACCGTATACAGTCACATACTATATACTGAGGTAATTCTCCTTATATTACTGTATACAGTCACATACTATATACAGAGGTAATTCTCCTTATATTACTGTATACAGTCACATACTATACACTGAGGTAATTCTCCCTATATTACCGTATACAGTCACATACTATATACTGAGGTAATTCTCTATATATTACTGTATACAGTCACATACTATATACTGAGGTAATTCTCCTTATATTACTGTATACAGTCACATACTATATACTGAGGTAATTCTCCTTATATTACTGTATACAGTCACATACTATATACTGAGGTAATTCTCCTTATATTACTGTATATAGTCACATACTATATACTGAGGTAATTCTCCATATATTACTGTATACAGTCACACACTATATACTGAGGTAAGTCTCCTTATATTACTGTATACAGTCACACACTATATACTGAGGTAATTCTCCTTATATTACTGTATACAGTCACATACTATATACAGAGGTAATTCTCCTTATATTACTGTATACAGTCACATACTATACACTGAGGTAATTCTCCCTATATTACCGTATACAGTCACATACTATATACTGAGGTAATTCTCCTTATATTACTGTATACAGTCACATACTATATACTGAGGTAAGTCTCCTTATATTACTGTATGCAGTCACATACTATATACTGAGCTAATTCTCCTTATATTACTGTATACAGTCACATACTATATACTGAGGTAATTCTCCTTATATTACTGTATACAGTCACATACTATATACTGAGCTAATTCTCTATATATTACTGTATACAGTCACATACTATATACTGAGGTAATTCTCCTTATATTACTGTATACAGTCACATACTATATACAGAGGTAATTCTCCTTATATTACTGTATACAGTCACATACTATATACACAGGTAATTCTCCTTATATTACTGTATACAGTCACATACTATATACTGAGGTAATTCTCTATATATTACTGTATATAGTCACATACTATATACTGAGGTAATTCTCCTTATATTACTGTATACAGTCACATACTATATACTGAGGTAATTCTCCATATATTACTGTATACAGTCACACACTATATACTGAGGTAAGTCTCCTTATATTACTGTATACAGTCACATACTATATACTGAGGTAATTCTCCTTATATTACTGTATACAGTCACATACTATATACAGAGGTAATTCTCCTTATATTACTGTATACAGTCACATACTATATACTGAGCTAATTCTCCTTATATTACTGTATACAGTCACATACTATATACTGAGGTAATTCTCCTTATATTACTGTATACAGTCACATACTATATACTGAGCTAATTCTCTATATATTACTGTATACAGTCACATACTATATACTGAGGTAATTCTCCTTATATTACTGTATACAGTCACATACTATATACAGAGGTAATTCTCCTTATATTACTGTATACAGTCACATACTATATACACAGGTAATTCTCCTTATATTACTGTATACAGTCACATACTATATACTGAGGTAATTCTCTATATATTACTGTATATAGTCACATACTATATACTGAGCTAATTCTCCTTATATTACTGTATACAGTCACATACTATATACTGAGGTAATTCTCTATATATTACTGTATATAGTCACATACTATATACTGAGGTAATTCTCCTTATATTACTGTATATAGTCACATACTATATACTGAGGTAATTCTCCTTATATTACTGTATACAGTCACATACTATATACTGAGGTAATTCTCCATATATTACTGTATACAGTCACACACTATATAC
The DNA here is from genome assembly GCF_031893055.1 of Leptodactylus fuscus. NCBI lineage: Eukaryota > Metazoa > Chordata > Amphibia > Anura > Leptodactylidae > Leptodactylus > Leptodactylus fuscus. The sequence continues at coordinate 446,577 of NW_027439806.1, read as the reverse complement.
TGAGGTAAGTCTCCTTATATTACTGTATACAGTCACATACTATATACTGAGGTAATTCTCCTTATATTACTGTATACAGTCACATACTATATACTGAGGTAATTCTCCCTATATTACTGTATACAGTCACATACTATATACTGAGGTAATTCTCCTTATATTACTGTATACAGTCACATACTATATACACAGGTAATTCTCCTTATATTACTGTATACAGTCACATACTATATACTGAGGTAAGTCTCCTTATATTACTGTATACAGTCACATACTATATACTGAGGTAATTCTCCTTATATTACTGTATACAGTCACATTCTATATACTGAGGTAATTCTCCTTATATTACTGTATACAGTCACATACTATATACTGAGGTAATTCTCCTTATATTACTGTATACAGTCACATACTATATACAGAGGTAATTCTCCTTATATTACTGTATACAGTCACATACTATATACTGAGGTAATTCTCCTTATATTACTGTATACAGTCACATACTATATACTGAGGTAATTCTCTATATATTACTGTATACAGTCACATACTATATACAGAGGTAATTCTCCTTATATTACTGTATACAGTCACAAACTATATACTGAGCTAATTCTCCTTATATTACTGTATACAGTCACATACTATATACTGAGGTAAGTCTCCTTATATTACTGTATACAGTCACATACTATATACTGAGGTAATTCTCCTTATATTACTGTATACAGTCACATACTATATACTGAGGTAATTCTCCTTATATTACTGTATACAGTCACATACTATATGCTGAGGTAATTCTCCCTATATTACTGTATACAGTCACATACTATATACTGAGGTAATTCTCCCTATATTACTGTATATAGTCACATACTATATACTGAGGTAATTCTCCTTATATTACTGTATACAGTCACATACTATATACTGAGGTAATTCTCTATATATTACTGTATACAGTCACATACTATATACTGAGGTAAGTCTCCTTATATTACTGTATACAGTCACATACTATATACTGAGGTAATTCTCTATATATTACTGTATACAGTCACATACTATATACAGAGGTAATTCTCCTTATATTACTGTATACAGTCACATACTATATACTGAGGTAATTCTCTATATATTACTGTATACAGTCACATACTATATACTGAGGTAATTCTCCTTATATTACTGTATACAGTCACATACTATATACTGAGGTAAGTCTTCTTATATTACTGTATACAGTCACATACTATATACTGAGGTATTTCTCCTTATATTACTGTATACAGTCACATACTATATACAGAGGTAATTCTCCTTATATTACTGTATACAGTCACATACTATATACTGAGGTAATTCTCCTTATATTACTGTATACAGTCAAATACTACATACTGAGGTAATTCTCTATATATTACTGTATACAGTCACATACTATATACAGAGGTAATTATCTATATATTACTGTATACAGTCACATACTATATACAGAGGTAATTCTCTATATATTACTGTATACAGTCACATACTATATACAGAGGTAATTCTCCTTATATTACTGTATACAGTCACATACTATATACTGAGGTAATTCTCCCTATATTACTGTATACTGTCACATACTATATACTGAGGTCATTCTCTATATATTACTGTATACAGTCACATACTATATACTGAGGTCATTCTCTATATATTACTGTATACAGTCACATACTATATACTGAGGTCATTCTCTATATATTACTGTATACAGTCACATACTATATACTGAGGTAATTCTCTATATATTACTGTATACAGTCACATGCTATATACTGAGGTAATTCTCCTTATATTACTGTATACAGTCACATACTATATACTGAGGTAATTCTCTATATATTACTGTATACAGTCACATACTATATACTGAGGTAATTCTCTATATATTACTGTATACAGTCACATACTATATACAGAGGTAATTCTCTATATATTACTGTATACAGTCACATACTATATACTGAGGTAATTCTCTATATATTACTGTATACAGTCACATACTATATACAGAGGTAATTCTCCTTATATTACTGTATACAGTCACATACTATATACTGAGGTAAGTCTTCTTATATTACTGTATACAGTCACATACTATATACTGAGGTATTTCTCCTTATATTACTGTATACAGTCACATACTATATACAGAGGTAATTCTCCTTATATTACTGTATACAGTCACATACTATATACTGAGGTAATTCTCCTTATATTACTGTATACAGTCAAATACTACATACTGAGGTAATTCTCTATATATTACTGTATACAGTCACATACTATATACAGAGGTAATTATCTATATATTACTGTATACAGTCACATACTATATACAGAGGTAATTCTCTATATATTACTGTATACAGTCACATACTATATACAGAGGTAATTCTCCTTATATTACTGTATACAGTCACATACTATATACTGAGGTAATTCTCCCTATATTACTGTATACTGTCACATACTATATACTGAGGTCATTCTCTATATATTACTGTATACAGTCACATACTATATACTGAGGTCATTCTCTATATATTACTGTATACAGTCACATACTATATACTGAGGTCATTCTCTATATATTACTGTATACAGTCACATACTATATACTGAGGTAATTCTCTATATATTACTGTATACAGTCACATGCTATATACTGAGGTAATTCTCCTTATATTACTGTATACAGTCACATACTATATACTGAGGTAATTCTCTATATATTACTGTATACAGTCACATACTATATACTGAGGTAATTCTCTATATATTACTGTATACAGTCACATACTATATACAGAGGTAATTCTCCTTATATTACTGTATACAGTCACATACTATATACTGAGGTAATTATATATTACTGTATACAGTCACATACTATATACAGAGGTAATTCTCCTTATATTACTGTATACAGTCACATACTATATACAGAGGTAATTCTCCTTATATTACTGTATACAGTCACATACTATATACTGAGGTAATTCTCCCTATATTACTGTATACAGTCACATACTATATACTGAGGTCACTCTCTATATATTACTGTATACAGTCACATACTATATACTGAGGTCATTCTCTATATATTACTGTATACAGTCACATACTATATACTGAGGTAATTCTCTATATATTACTGTATACAGTCACATACTATATACTGAGGTAATTCTCCTTATATTACTGTATACAGTCACATACTATATACTGAGGTAATTCTCCTTATATTACTGTATACAGTCACTTACTATATACTGAGGTAATTCTCTATATATTACTGTATACAGTCACATACTATATACTGAGGTAAGTCTCCTTATATTACTGTATACAGTCACATACTATATACTGAGGTTATTCTCCTTATATTACTGTATACAGTCACATACTATATACTGAGGTAAGTCTCCTTATATTACTGTATACAGTCACATACTATATACTGAGGTAATTCTCTATATATTACTGTATACAGTCACATACTATATACTGAGGTAATTCTCTATATATTACTGTATACAGTCACATACTATATACTGAGGTAATTCTCCTTATATTACTGTATACAGTCACATACTATATACTGAGGTAAGTCTTCTTATATTACTGTATACAGTCACATACTATATACTGAGGTAATTCTCTATATATTACTGTATACAGTCACATACTATATACTGAGGTAATTCTCTATATATTACTGTATACAGTCACATACTATATACTGAGGTAATTCTCCTTATATTACTGTATACAGTCACATACTATATACTGAGGTAATTCTCTATATATTACTGTATACAGTCACATACTATATACTGAGGTAATTCTCTATATATTACTGTATACAGTCACATACTATATACTGAGGTATTTCTCCTTATATTACTGTATACAGTCACATACTATATACAGAGGTAATTCTCCTTATATTACTGTATACAGTCAAATACTACATACTGAGGTAATTCTCTATATATTACTGTATACAGTCACATACTATATACAGAGGTAATTCTCTATATATTACTGTATACAGTCACATACTATATACAGAGGTAATTCTCTATATATTACTGTATACAGTCACATACTATATACAGAGGTAATTCTCCTTATATTACTGTATACAGTCACATACTATATACTGAGGTAATTCTCCCTATATTACTGTATACAGTCACATACTATATACTGAGGTCATTCTCTATATATTACTGTATACAGTCACATACTATATACTGAGGTAATTCTCTATATATTACTGTATACAGTCACATACTATATACTGAGGTAATTCTCCTTATATTACTGTATACAGTCACATACTATATACTGAGGTAATTCTCTATATATTACTGTATACAGTCACATACTATATACTGAGGTAATTCTCTATATATTACTGTATACAGTCACATACTATATACAGAGGTAATTCTCCTTATATTACTGTATACAGTCACATACTATATACTGAGGTAATTATATATTACTGTATACAGTCACATACTATATACAGAGGTAATTCTCCTTATATTACTGTATACAGTCACATACTATATACAGAGGTAATTCTCCCTATATTACTGTATACAGTCACATACTATATACTGAGGTAATTCTCCCTATATTACTGTATACAGTCACATACTATATACTGAGGTCACTCTCTATATATTACTGTATACAGTCACATACTATATACTGAGGTAATTCTCCTTATATTACTGTATACAGTCACATACTATATACTGAGGTAATTCTCCTTATATTACTGTATACAGTCACTTACTATATACTGAGGTAATTCTCTATATATTACTGTATACAGTCACATACTATATACTGAGGTAAGTCTCCTTATATTACTGTATACAGTCACATACTATATACAGAGGTAATTCTCCTTATATTACTGTATACAGTCACATACTATATACTGAGGTAATTCTCTATATATTACTGTATACAGTCACATACTATATACTGAGGTAATTCTCCTTATATTACTGTATACAGTCACATACTATATACTGAGGTAATTCTCCTTATATTACTGTATACAGTCACATACTATATACTGAGGTAATTCTCTATATATTACTGTATACAGTCACATACTATATACTGAGGTAATTCTCTATATATTACTGTATACAGTCACATACTATATACTGAGGTAATTCTCTATATATTACTGTATACAGTCACATACTATATACTGAGGTAATTCTCTATATATTACTGTATACAGTCACATACTATATACTGAGGTAATTCTCCTTATATTACTGTATACAGTCACATACTATATACTGAGCTAATTCTCCTTATATTACTGTATACAGTCACATACTATATACTGAGGTAATTCTCTATATATTACTGTATACAGTCACATACTATATACTGAGGTAATTCTCCTTATATTACTGTATACAGTCACATACTATATACTGAGGTAATTCTCCTTATAATATTGTATACAGTCACATACTATATACTGAGGTAATTCTCCTTATATTACTGTATACAGTCACATACTATATACTGAGGTAATTCTCCTTATATTACTGTATATAGTCACATACTATATACTGAGGTAATTCTCCTTATATTACTGTATACAGTCACATACTATATACTGAGGTAATTCTCTATATATTACTGTATACAGTCACATACTATATACTGAGGTAATTCTCCTTATATTACTGTATACAGTCACATACTATATACTGAGGTAATTCTCTATATATTACTGTATACAGTCACATACTATATACTGAGGTAATTCTCTATATATTACTGTATACAGTCACATACTATATACTGAGGTAATTCTCCTTATATTACTGTATACAGTCACATACTATATACTGAGCTAATTCTCCTTATATTACTGTATACAGTCACATACTATATACTGAGGTAATTCTCTATATATTACTGTATACAGTCACATACTATATACTGAGGTAATTCTTCTTATATTACTGTATACAGTCACATACTATATACTGAGGTAATTCTCCTTATAATATTGTATACAGTCACATACTATATACTGAGGTAATTCTCCTTATATTACTGTATATAGTCACATACTATATACTGAGGTAATTCTCCCTATATTACTGTATATAGTCACATACTATATACTGAGGTAATTCTCTATATATTACTGTATACAGTCACATACTATATACTGAGGTAATTCTCCTTATATTACTGTATACAGTCACATACTATATACTGAGGTAATTCTCCCTATATTACTGTATACAGTCACATACTATATACTGAGGTAATTCTCCTTATATTACTGTATACAGTCACATACTATATACTGAGCTAATTCTCTATATATTACTGTATACAGTCACATACTATATACTGAGGTAATTCTCCTTATATTACTGTATACAGTCACATACTATATACACAGGTAATTCTCCTTATATTACTGTATACAGTCACATACTATATACTGAGGTAATTCTCTATATATTATTGTATACAGTCACATACTATATACTGAGGTAAGTCTCCTTATATTACTGTATGCAGTCACATACTATATACTGAGGTAATTCTCCTTATATTACTGTATACAGTCACATACTATATACAGAGGTAATTCTCCTTATATTACTGTATACAGTCACATACTATATACACAGGTAATTCTCCTTATATTACTGTATACAGTCACATACTATATACTGAGCTAATTCTCCTTATATTACTGTATACAGTCACATACTATATACTGAGGTAATTCTCTATATATTATTGTATACAGTCACATACTATATACTGAGGTAATTCTCCTTATATTACTGTATACAGTCACATACTATATACAGAGGTAATTCTCCTTATATTACTGTATACAGTCACATACTATATACTGAGGTAATTCTCCTTATATTACTGTATACAGTCACATACTATATACACAGGTAATTCTCCTTATATTACTGTATACAGTCACATACTATATACTGAGCTAATTCTCCTTATATTACTGTATACAGTCACATACTATATACTGAGGTAATTCTCTATATATTACTGTATATAGTCACATACTATATACTGAGGTAATTCTCCTTATATTACTGTATACAGTCACATACTATATACTGAGGTAATTCTCCTTATATTACTGTATACAGTCACATACTATATACTGAGGTAATTCTCCTTATATTACTGTATACAGTCACATACTATATACTGAGGTAATTCTCTATATATTACTGTATACAGTCACATACTATATACTGAGGTAATTCTCCTTATATTACTGTATACAGTCACATACTATATACTGAGGTAATTCTCCCTATATTACTGTATATAGTCACATACTATATACTGAGGTAATTCTCCTTATATTACTGTATACAGTCACATACTATATACTGAGGTAATTCTCCTTATATTACTGTATACAGTCACATACTATATACAGAGGTAATTCTCCTTATATTACTGTATACAGTCACATACTATATACTGAGGTAATTCTCCTTATATTACTGTATACAGTCACATACTATATACAGAGGTAATTCTCCTTATATTACTGTATACAGTCACATACTATATACACAGGTAATTCTCCTTATATTACTGTATACAGTCACATACTATATACTGAGCTAATTCTCCTTATATTACTGTATACAGTCACATACTATATACTGAGGTAATTCTCTATATATTATTGTATACAGTCACATACTATATACTGAGGTAAGTCTCCTTATATTACTGTATGCAGTCACATACTATATACTGAGGTAATTCTCCTTATATTACTGTATACAGTCACATACTATATACAGAGGTAATTCTCCTTATATTACTGTATACAGTCACATACTATATACACAGGTAATTCTCCTTATATTACTGTATACAGTCACATACTATATACTGAGCTAATTCTCCTTATATTACTGTATACAGTCACATACTATATACTGAGGTAATTCTCTATATATTACTGTATATAGTCACATACTATATACTGAGGTAATTCTCCTTATATTACTGTATACAGTCACATACTATATACTGAGGTAATTCTCCTTATATTACTGTATACAGTCACATACTATATACTGAGGTAATTCTCCTTATATTACTGTATACAGTCACACACTATATACTGAGGTAATTCTCTATATATTACTATATACAGTCACATACTATATACTGAGGTAATTCTCCTTATATTACTGTATACAGTCACATACTATATACTGAGGTAATTCTCTATATATTACTGTATACAGTCACATACTATATACTGAGGTAATTCTCCTTATATTACTGTATACAGTCACATACTATATACACAGGTAATTCTCCTTATATTACTGTATACAGTCACATACTATATACTGAGCTAATTCTCCTTATATTACTGTATACAGTCACATACTATATACTGAGGTAATTCTCCTTATATTACTGTATACAGTCACATACTATATACAGAGGTAATTCTCCTTATATTACTGTATACAGTAACACACTATATACTGAGGTAAGTCTCCTTATATTACTGTATGCAGTCACATACTATATACTGAGGTAATTCTCTTTATATTACTGTATACAGTCACATACTATATACAGAGGTAATTCTCTATATATTACTGTATACAGTCACATACTATATACAGAGGTAATTCTCTATATATTACTGTATACAGTCACATACTATATACTGAGGTAATTCTCTATATATTACTGTATACAGTCACATACTATATACTGAGGTCATTCTCTATATATTACTGTATACAGTCACATACTATATACTGAGGTCATTCTCTATATATTACTGTATACAGTCACATACTATATACTGAGGTAATTCTCTATATATTACTGTATACAGTCACATACTATATACTGAGGTAATTCTCTATATATTACTGTATACAGTCACATACTATATACTGAGGTTATTCTCCTTATATTACTGTATACAGTCACATACTATATACTGAGGTAAGTCTCCTTATATTACTGTATACAGTCACATACTATATACTGAGGTAAATCTCTATATATTACTGTATACAGTCACATACAATATACTGAGGTAATTCTCCTTATATTACTGTATACAGTCACATACTATATACTGAGGTAAGTCTTCTTATATTACTGTATACAGTCACATACTATATACTGAGGTATTTCTCCTTATATTACTGTATACAGTCACATACTATATACAGAGGTAATTCTCCTTATATTACTGTATACAGTCACATACTATATACTGAGGTAATTCTCCTTATATTACTGTATACAGTCAAATACTACATACTGAGGTAATTCTCTATATATTACTGTATACAGTCACATACTATATACAGAGGTAATTATCTATATATTACTGTATACAGTCACATACTATATACAGAGGTAATTCTCTATATATTACTGTATACAGTCACATACTATATACAGAGGTAATTCTCCTTATATTACTGTATACAGTCACATACTATATACTGAGGTAATTCTCCCTATATTACTGTATACTGTCACATACTATATACTGAGGTCATTCTCTATATATTACTGTATACAGTCACATACTATATACTGAGGTCATTCTCTATATATTACTGTATACAGTCACATACTATATACTGAGGTCATTCTCTATATATTACTGTATACAGTCACATACTATATACTGAGGTAATTCTCTATATATTACTGTATACAGTCACATGCTATATACTGAGGTAATTCTCCTTATATTACTGTATACAGTCACATACTATATACTGAGGTAATTCTCTATATATTACTGTATACAGTCACATACTATATACTGAGGTAATTCTCTATATATTACTGTATACAGTCACATACTATATACAGAGGTAATTCTCCTTATATTACTGTATACAGTCACATACTATATACTGAGGTAATTATATATTACTGTATACAGTCACATACTATATACAGAGGTAATTCTCCTTATATTACTGTATACAGTCACATACTATATACAGAGGTAATTCTCCTTATATTACTGTATACAGTCACATACTATATACTGAGGTAATTCTCCCTATATTACTGTATACAGTCACATACTATATACTGAGGTCACTCTCTATATATTACTGTATACAGTCACATACTATATACTGAGGTCATTCTCTATATATTACTGTATACAGTCACATACTATATACTGAGGTAATTCTCTATATATTACTGTATACAGTCACATACTATATACTGAGGTAATTCTCCTTATATTACTGTATACAGTCACATACTATATACTGAGGTAATTCTCCTTATATTACTGTATACAGTCACTTACTATATACTGAGGTAATTCTCTATATATTACTGTATACAGTCACATACTATATACTGAGGTAAGTCTCCTTATATTACTGTATACAGTCACATACTATATACTGAGGTTATTCTCCTTATATTACTGTATACAGTCACATACTATATACTGAGGTAAGTCTCCTTATATTACTGTATACAGTCACATACTATATACTGAGGTAATTCTCTATATATTACTGTATACAGTCACATACTATATACTGAGGTAATTCTCTATATATTACTGTATACAGTCACATACTATATACTGAGGTAATTCTCCTTATATTACTGTATACAGTCACATACTATATACTGAGGTAAGTCTTCTTATATTACTGTATACAGTCACATACTATATACTGAGGTAATTCTCTATATATTACTGTATACAGTCACATACTATATACTGAGGTAATTCTCTATATATTACTGTATACAGTCACATACTATATACTGAGGTAATTCTCCTTATATTACTGTATACAGTCACATACTATATACTGAGGTAATTCTCTATATATTACTGTATACAGTCACATACTATATACTGAGGTAATTCTCTATATATTACTGTATACAGTCACATACTATATACTGAGGTATTTCTCCTTATATTACTGTATACAGTCACATACTATATACAGAGGTAATTCTCCTTATATTACTGTATACAGTCAAATACTACATACTGAGGTAATTCTCTATATATTACTGTATACAGTCACATACTATATACAGAGGTAATTCTCTATATATTACTGTATACAGTCACATACTATATACAGAGGTAATTCTCTATATATTACTGTATACAGTCACATACTATATACAGAGGTAATTCTCCTTATATTACTGTATACAGTCACATACTATATACTGAGGTAATTCTCCCTATATTACTGTATACAGTCACATACTATATACTGAGGTCATTCTCTATATATTACTGTATACAGTCACATACTATATACTGAGGTAATTCTCTATATATTACTGTATACAGTCACATACTATATACTGAGGTAATTCTCCTTATATTACTGTATACAGTCACATACTATATACTGAGGTAATTCTCTATATATTACTGTATACAGTCACATACTATATACTGAGGTAATTCTCTATATATTACTGTATACAGTCACATACTATATACAGAGGTAATTCTCCTTATATTACTGTATACAGTCACATACTATATACTGAGGTAATTATATATTACTGTATACAGTCACATACTATATACAGAGGTAATTCTCCTTATATTACTGTATACAGTCACATACTATATACAGAGGTAATTCTCCCTATATTACTGTATACAGTCACATACTATATACTGAGGTAATTCTCCCTATATTACTGTATACAGTCACATACTATATACTGAGGTCACTCTCTATATATTACTGTATACAGTCACATACTATATACTGAGGTAATTCTCCTTATATTACTGTATACAGTCACATACTATATACTGAGGTAATTCTCCTTATATTACTGTATACAGTCACTTACTATATACTGAGGTAATTCTCTATATATTACTGTATACAGTCACATACTATATACTGAGGTAAGTCTCCTTATATTACTGTATACAGTCACATACTATATACAGAGGTAATTCTCCTTATATTACTGTATACAGTCACATACTATATACTGAGGTAATTCTCTATATATTACTGTATACAGTCACATACTATATACTGAGGTAATTCTCCTTATATTACTGTATACAGTCACATACTATATACTGAGGTAATTCTCCTTATATTACTGTATACAGTCACATACTATATACTGAGGTAATTCTCTATATATTACTGTATACAGTCACATACTATATACTGAGGTAATTCTCTATATATTACTGTATACAGTCACATACTATATACTGAGGTAATTCTCTATATATTACTGTATACAGTCACATACTATATACTGAGGTAATTCTCTATATATTACTGTATACAGTCACATACTATATACTGAGGTAATTCTCCTTATATTACTGTATACAGTCACATACTATATACTGAGCTAATTCTCCTTATATTACTGTATACAGTCACATACTATATACTGAGGTAATTCTCTATATATTACTGTATACAATCACATACTATATACTGAGGTAATTCTCCTTATATTACTGTATACAGTCACATACTATATACTGAGGTAATTCTCCTTATAATATTGTATACAGTCACATACTATATACTGAGGTAATTCTCCTTATATTACTGTATACAGTCACATACTATATACTGAGGTAATTCTCCTTATATTACTGTATATAGTCACATACTATATACTGAGGTAATTCTCCTTATATTACTGTATACAGTCACATACTATATACTGAGGTAATTCTCTATATATTACTGTATACAGTCACATACTATATACTGAGGTAATTCTCCTTATATTACTGTATACAGTCACATACTATATACTGAGGTAATTCTCTATATATTACTGTATACAGTCACATACTATATACTGAGGTAATTCTCTATATATTACTGTATACAGTCACATACTATATACTGAGGTAATTCTCCTTATATTACTGTATACAGTCACATACTATATACTGAGCTAATTCTCCTTATATTACTGTATACAGTCACATACTATATACTGAGGTAATTCTCTATATATTACTGTATACAGTCACATACTATATACTGAGGTAATTCTTCTTATATTACTGTATACAGTCACATACTATATACTGAGGTAATTCTCCTTATAATATTGTATACAGTCACATACTATATACTGAGGTAATTCTCCTTATATTACTGTATATAGTCACATACTATATACTGAGGTAATTCTCCCTATATTACTGTATATAGTCACATACTATATACTGAGGTAATTCTCTATATATTACTGTATACAGTCACATACTATATACTGAGGTAATTCTCCTTATATTACTGTATACAGTCACATACTATATACTGAGGTAATTCTCCCTATATTACTGTATACAGTCACATACTATATACTGAGGTAATTCTCCTTATATTACTGTATACAGTCACATACTATATACTGAGCTAATTCTCTATATATTACTGTATACAGTCACATACTATATACTGAGGTAATTCTCCTTATATTACTGTATACAGTCACATACTATATACACAGGTAATTCTCCTTATATTACTGTATACAGTCACATACTATATACTGAGGTAATTCTCTATATATTATTGTATACAGTCACATACTATATACTGAGGTAAGTCTCCTTATATTACTGTATGCAGTCACATACTATATACTGAGGTAATTCTCCTTATATTACTGTATACAGTCACATACTATATACAGAGGTAATTCTCCTTATATTACTGTATACAGTCACATACTATATACACAGGTAATTCTCCTTATATTACTGTATACAGTCACATACTATATACTGAGCTAATTCTCCTTATATTACTGTATACAGTCACATACTATATACTGAGGTAATTCTCTATATATTATTGTATACAGTCACATACTATATACTGAGGTAATTCTCCTTATATTACTGTATACAGTCACATACTATATACAGAGGTAATTCTCCTTATATTACTGTATACAGTCACATACTATATACTGAGGTAATTCTCCTTATATTACTGTATACAGTCACATACTATATACACAGGTAATTCTCCTTATATTACTGTATACAGTCACATACTATATACTGAGCTAATTCTCCTTATATTACTGTATACAGTCACATACTATATACTGAGGTAATTCTCTATATATTACTGTATATAGTCACATACTATATACTGAGGTAATTCTCCTTATATTACTGTATACAGTCACATACTATATACTGAGGTAATTCTCCTTATATTACTGTATACAGTCACATACTATATACTGAGGTAATTCTCCTTATATTACTGTATACAGTCACATACTATATACTGAGGTAATTCTCTATATATTACTGTATACAGTCACATACTATATACTGAGGTAATTCTCCTTATATTACTGTATACAGTCACATACTATATACTGAGGTAATTCTCCCTATATTACTGTATATAGTCACATACTATATACTGAGGTAATTCTCCTTATATTACTGTATACAGTCACATACTATATACTGAGGTAATTCTCCTTATATTACTGTATACAGTCACATACTATATACAGAGGTAATTCTCCTTATATTACTGTATACAGTCACATACTATATACTGAGGTAATTCTCCTTATATTACTGTATACAGTCACATACTATATACAGAGGTAATTCTCCTTATATTACTGTATACAGTCACATACTATATACACAGGTAATTCTCCTTATATTACTGTATACAGTCACATACTATATACTGAGCTAATTCTCCTTATATTACTGTATACAGTCACATACTATATACTGAGGTAATTCTCTATATATTATTGTATACAGTCACATACTATATACTGAGGTAAGTCTCCTTATATTACTGTATGCAGTCACATACTATATACTGAGGTAATTCTCCTTATATTACTGTATACAGTCACATACTATATACAGAGGTAATTCTCCTTATATTACTGTATACAGTCACATACTATATACACAGGTAATTCTCCTTATATTACTGTATACAGTCACATACTATATACTGAGCTAATTCTCCTTATATTACTGTATACAGTCACATACTATATACTGAGGTAATTCTCTATATATTACTGTATATAGTCACATACTATATACTGAGGTAATTCTCCTTATATTACTGTATACAGTCACATACTATATACTGAGGTAATTCTCCTTATATTACTGTATACAGTCACATACTATATACTGAGGTAATTCTCCTTATATTACTGTATACAGTCACACACTATATACTGAGGTAATTCTCTATATATTACTATATACAGTCACATACTATATACTGAGGTAATTCTCCTTATATTACTGTATACAGTCACATACTATATACTGAGGTAATTCTCTATATATTACTGTATACAGTCACATACTATATACTGAGGTAATTCTCCTTATATTACTGTATACAGTCACATACTATATACACAGGTAATTCTCCTTATATTACTGTATACAGTCACATACTATATACTGAGCTAATTCTCCTTATATTACTGTATACAGTCACATACTATATACTGAGGTAATTCTCCTTATATTACTGTATACAGTCACATACTATATACAGAGGTAATTCTCCTTATATTACTGTATACAGTAACACACTATATACTGAGGTAAGTCTCCTTATATTACTGTATGCAGTCACATACTATATACTGAGGTAATTCTCTTTATATTACTGTATACAGTCACATACTATATACAGAGGTAATTCTCTATATATTACTGTATACAGTCACATACTATATACAGAGGTAATTCTTTATATATTACTGTATACAGTCACATACTATATACTGAGGTAATTCTCTATATATTACTGTATACAGTCACATACTATATACTGAGGTCATTCTCTATATATTACTGTATACAGTCACATACTATATACTGAGGTCATTCTCTATATATTACTGTATACAGTCACATACTATATACTGAGGTAATTCTCTATATATTACTGTATACAGTCACATACTATATACTGAGGTAATTCTCTATATATTACTGTATACAGTCACATACTATATACTGAGGTTATTCTCCTTATATTACTGTATACAGTCACATACTATATACTGAGGTAAGTCTCCTTATATTACTGTATACAGTCACATACTATATACTGAGGTAAATCTCTATATATTACTGTATACAGTCACATACAATATACTGAGGTAATTCTCCTTATATTACTGTATACAGTCACATACTATATACTGAGGTAATTCTCCTTATATTACTGTATACAGTCACATACTATATACTGAGGTAATTCTCCATATATTATTGTATACAGTCACATACTATATACTGGGGGTAAGTCTCCATATATTACTGTATACAGTCAAATACTACAGTATATACTGAGGTAAGTCTCCTTATATTACTGTATATGGTCACATATAATATACTGAGGTAAGACTCCATATATTACTGTATATGGTCACATATAATATACTGAGGTAAGACTCCATATATTATTGTATACAGTCACACACTATCTCTGAGTAGTATGTTGTGAACAATGAAATTATTCTTTAATAACATTTTATTAAGGTAAGTTATCTGTATACTTTGTTTGGTGTACGTGCTGTGGTTGTTAGATATTATATATTTAATACAGTGCTATTATTACTGTATGTTATCTCAGAGGTTATCAGATATTACCCGGTGGTATATATTATAATGTCTATATAAGGGGGTTATCAGACATTACCAGGTGGTATATATTATTATAATATCTATATAAGGGGGTTATCAGATATTACCCAGTGGTATATATTATAATGTGTATATGAGGGGGTTATCAGAGATTACCTGGTGGTATATATTATAATGACTATATAAGGGGGTTATCAGATATTACCCGGTGGTATATATTATAATGTCTATATGAGGGGGTTATCAGATATTACCCGGTGGTATATATTATAATGTGTATATAAGGGGGTTATCAGAGATTACCCGGTGGTATATATTATAATATCTATATAAGGGGGTTATCAGATATTACCCTGTTGTATATATTATAATGACTTTCCCGTACGTCCTACGGCAGCACAATTACACAAGGGATTTCGTCCCCTAGGTACAACCAGAGAGACAGATTACAGGCTCTCTACTACAAAGAGTCCTATCGGAGTTCCTAGGAGTTTGTCTTCTCTTGAGAGCCATCCCGGGGTTCCTTCCTAAGGTCCCTCTTTCAAGCAGATCAGCCCGGAAGTTGCCTTGCCAGGGTCTTCCCTAAACCTTAAGGAGAGGAGTAGCTAAAGTGGCATCTTTACATGTTAAAGAGAACTCCTGTCTGGTTGCAGAGATCCAACAGCTCAGGAAAGCTAAAATTTTACTGGCAACATTATGGCCGAAATAAGGGGGCAAAGGACAAGTAAAAGCCCCACTGGCAAGATGGTTCAGGGCTGCGGCTGAAATGTGCTACCAACTGAGTGATCTGCAATCTCCGCTAAAGTCAGAACTCATGCCGCTCGGCTCATGTTCACATCATGGGAAGAAGTGGGACGTATTCCACTAGAACAAATGCACATGGCGGAACCGGATCCTCTTCATTCACATTTATCAAACTCTATAGACTCGATTCACGAGCAGCAGTGCGATCCTTATTAGGCAAAAGAGTGGCGGCCGGCATCCCTCCCTATTAGCTCATTGCTTCTCAAATCCCTTGTGTAATTGTGCTGCCGTAGGACGTACGGGAAAGAGGAAAATTTACTCACCAAAATTTTCATTTCCCGTAGTCCGTAGGCAGCACAAGCGACCCTCCCTATTGAATGTCTATTGCTTAAAAAAAAACACAATTGGGCCAGCCGACTTCCAAACCTTTATAGGAGGGGTCATTGTTAATTGTTTAATTGGTTATTCACGATTGCTAACTAACCTGTCTCTCTGGTTGTACCTAGGGGACGAAATCCCTTCTGTAATTGTGCTGCCTACGGACTACAGGAAATGAAAATTTCGGTGAGTAAATTTTCCTCTATATAAGGGGGTTATCAGATATTACCTGGTGGTATATATTATAATGTCTATATAAGGGAGTTATGAGATATTACCCTGTGGTATATATTATAATGACTATATAAGGGGGTTATCAGACATTACCTAGGTATACATGTCATAGTAATACTATATACTACGTGACATTGGAGAGGGTTTGGTAGATGAAGTTTTACTGCTGAAAAGTTTTAGCTTCACAATATAAATGGTGCGATATAATTTCTGTCTCCAGATGTAATCTGTTTTTAGCTGAGTCTTGGCAGTTTTGTGTTACTTACACGTTCAGTAGAGAAGGATTCAGAACCTTTCACGTCGCCATCAATGTGAGGTTTCATATACCGATAGAAAGCCGATAGTCTTCTGAATTCAGTGCACCATTAGCTTTCCCGGTATGTGCCCGGTGCTGGACAGGAAGACCACCCCTGACAGTACAAGGCTAGGTTAGAGCAGAGTTGGGGGGCAATGACGGTAGGCTGTAAGGCCTGATATCTCCTGCATCAGAATTCAGTGCACCGTCAGCTTTCCAGTGGTATACAGTATACAACCGCACATTGATGAGAATATGAAAGGTCCTCTGTGACACTAAGGGTTAGTTCACACGAGGGGCGGTATAGCGGGTTTTGGCACCGAGAGTGTCACTGGGAGCTGCATCACTCTCGGGCCAAAACCCACCTGACAAGACTGTCGCAGTCGCGGCTTTCCCCCGGGGTGTCTGCTCAAATGAATAGACTGATTCCGAAGGTTGCTGCCGCCAGGCGGACGCCTCAAGCGAGGGCGGCCCACTTCTTTTTTCCGTGAGTGGCAGCCTGACGGTCTATATAGACCACCATTGTGAGGGGGCGGATTATGACGTGGATTACGCGCCATAATCCGTCCTTTCTGTGCCCGTGTGAATGGGCCCTAAGGCCCCACGTGGTCATCAGTGTGTGGTCTGTGGAGGTCCATTACCCAGACCCACAGAGATCAGCTGATTCAGCCACCACAGGGAGCCTGAAGCTGGATGGGTTAGTATGCAGCAGTGCTCCTGTGTGAGTAATAGAAGCTGCCGCATCACTCACATTACTTACATAGGATCGGTGCTGCATTCCCTGTCCACCCAGAATGTGCCAGAAGAGCTGACCTGTGTCACAAATCACATACATAGAGGAGGTCATCAGTATGAGTGGCTGACAGTCATGGTCAGATACAGAACGATCCTCTAATTCATTAGTAATCCAGTGACTCCTATTCAATATGTAACACACACCACATCTGATAAATGATACAATTGTAACAGGCAGCGGATTGTGTATCTGCTGGGCCACCTAACTGGTTTGGCGTTGGGCCACCTTTTCAGCCCTGTACAGGGGTGCGCTCTTCACCACGGGGAGGGGGTATATCAGGTCACTACCACTCAAAGTGTTCCAGTGAAGATGGCAGCTGACCAAGGATCAGACAGTACAAGGTAAAGTGCAAGCCAAGGAGTCGGTTACAGACTGGAGCGGAGTCAGGACAGGCCAAGGTCAGCAACAGGAATCGGACGGATCAGGAGAGGAGATGGATGTCAGGTATCAGGAGAACTCTCATTACTGTGAACCTACAACTAAATAGATGGAGAGTGCCTGGGACTGGCTGAGAAAAGACCCATCTGCAGGTGAACTCCCTATAGTGTGAACCAGAGCCAAGCCGGCAGCTGCATATGCATAGAAGAGAGAGTACAATAATAGGCGCAGACTAATACTTACTGTAGACTGAGTGGTTTTTTTTGGCTCCACCCACATGTGTTCCCGCCTCCATGACTCTGACTCCTACTTCACAAACCTATTGATAGAAATTGTATATTTTGGCAATCAAAATCAGGTGGTGGTCCTGGGGAAGCGGTGAGCTCCTGCACAGTCTGTGGCCCTACCTGGCAGAGTCCGATGTGCGGATTCATGACGTCCAGGGGTTCTCAGCTGGAATTAGGACAGCGTAACATGATCTCCTCCTGTGCCTTTGCCATCCATGAACTTCATACAACGGTGCGACACATGAGTCTGAGGGTTGTCCTGAGCCCACTGGACCAGTCTGACAATGGCTCAGAGGGTTTCATTCCAGTACGTGACACTAGTCAGATCTGCCGGTCCTGGTGTTATATGCACAATACTGAGCTCAGGTCCACTGCAGCATGGTGGACCCTCGAGGGATATCCGATATTATCCTGTGATACATGTGATCTCATTATCATCAGGTAAATTATATTTCTACATGATACATGTGATCTTATTATGAGGTTTATGACTATTGTATGTGATGGGTGAGGGAGTTATCAGATATTATCCGGTGATGCATGTAATAGTATTATTAGGCTATGTTCACATCTGCACAAGAGTTTCTGTTGGAGACTCCGTTACAGCGTCCGCTTTTCCACTGCCAGTTTCAGTTTAAAGATGACGGAGCTTGCAGAGAAGAAAACTACACTGAGCAGCCGCCTGTTGTCAACTCAGATGGTGAATGACAACATAGGTGGTAGACGAAACCGGAGATGGAACAGCAGCCGGGATCCCCACAATCCACTCAGGAGAGCAATACAATAGAGAACGACCAACAACGGGAACACACTGCGCTTACTGCGGGAAATCAACACACAACTTTATTTCTGTAACATCAACAAGACGCTTACAAAAGTGTTTCGGGGTATTCCCCCTTTGTCAAGTGCAAAGAAACTAAACCAAAGTATCCTAATGATGCAAAAACAACTAACTATTCATTATAGAGGTGTGCTGCCATACAGAGAACTGAGCCGCTGTATCTAAGCCTGCCATTATAGGGGTGTGCTGCCATACAGAGAACTGAGCCACTGTATCTAAGCCTGCCATTATAGAGGTGTGCTACCATACAGAGAACTGAGCCGCTGTATCTAAGCCTGCCATTATAGAGGTGTGCTACCATACAGAGAACTGAGCCGCTGTATCTAAGCCTGCCATTATAGAGGTGTGCTACCATACAGAGAACTGAGCCGCTGTATCTAAGCCTGCCATTATAGGGGTGTGCTACCATACATAGAACTGAGCCGCTGTATCTAAGCCTGCCATTATAGGGGTGTGCTACCATACAAAGAACTGAGCCATTGTATCTAAGCCTGCCATTATAGAGGTGTGCTACCATACATAGAACTGAGCTGCTGTATCTAAG
Source organism: Leptodactylus fuscus (assembly GCF_031893055.1). Classification (NCBI taxonomy): domain Eukaryota; kingdom Metazoa; phylum Chordata; class Amphibia; order Anura; family Leptodactylidae; genus Leptodactylus; species Leptodactylus fuscus. The sequence continues at coordinate 425,249 of NW_027439806.1, read as the reverse complement.
CCTGCCATTATAGAGGTGTGCTGCCATACAGAGAACTGAGCCGCTGTATCTAAGCCTGCCATTATAGAGGTGTGCTGCCATACAGAGAACTGAGCCGCTGTATCTAAGCCTGCCATTATAGAGATGTGCTACCATACAGAGAACTGAGCCGCTGTATCTAAGCCTGCCATTATAGGGGTGTGCTGCCATACAGAGAACTGAGCCGCTGTATCTAAGCCTGCCATTATAGAGATGTGCTACCATACAGAGAACTGAGCCGCTGTATCTAAGCCTGCCATTATAGAGGTGTGCTGCCATACAGAGAACTGAGCCGCTGTATCTAAGCCTGCCATTATAGAGGTGTGCTGCCATACAGAGAACTGAGCCGCTGTATCTAAGCCTGCCATTATAGAGGTGTGCTACCATACAGAGAACTGAGCCACTGTATCTAAGCCTGCCATTATAGAGATGTGCTACCATACAGAGAACTGAGCCGCTGTATCTAAGCCTGCCATTATAGAGATGTGCTACCATACAGAGAACTGAGCCGCTGTATCTAAGCCTGCCATTATAGAGATGTGCTACCATACAGAGAACTGAGCCGCTGTATCTAAGCCTGCCATTATAGAGATGTGCTACCACACAGAGAACTGAGCCGCTGTATCTAAGCCTGCCATTATAGAGATGTGCTACCATACAGAGAACTGAGCCGCTGTATCTAAGCCTGCCATTATAAGGGTGTGCTACCATACAAAGAACTGAGCCATTGTATCTAAGCCTGCCATTATAGGGGTGTGCTACCATACAGAGAACTGAGCCGCTGTATCTAAGCCTGCCATTATAGGGGTGTGCTACCATACAGAGAACTGAGCCGCTGTATCTAAGCCTGCCATTATAGAGATGTGCTACCATACAGAGAACTGAGCCGCTGTATCTAAGCCTGCCATTATAGAGGTGTGCTACCATACAGAGAACTGAGCCGCTGTATCTAAGCCTGCCATTATAGAGGTGTGCTGCCATACAGAGAAATGAGCCGCTGTATCTAAGCCTGCCATTATAGAGGTGTGCTACCATACAGAGAACTGAGCCGCTGTATCTAAGCCTGCCATTATAGGGGTGTGCTACCATACAGAGAACTGAGCCACTGTATCTAAGCCTGCCATTATAGAGGTGTGCTACCATACATAGAACTGAGCCGCTGTATCTAAGCCTGCCATTATAGGGGTGTGCTACCATACAGAGAACTGAGCCACTGTATCTAAGCCTGCCATTATAGAGATGTGCTACCATACAGAGAACTGAGCCGCTGTATCTAAGCCTGCCATTATAGAGATGTGCTACCACACAGAGAACTGAGCCGCTGTATCTAAGCCTGCCATTATAGAGGTGTGCTACCATACAGAGAACTGAGCCGCTGTATCTAAGCCTGCCATTATAGGGGTGTGCTACCATACATAGAACTGAGCCGCTGTATCTAAGCCTGCCATTATAGGGGTGTGCTACCATACAAAGAACTGAGCCATTGTATCTAAGCCTGCCATTATAGAGGTGTGCTACCATACATAGAACTGAGCTGCTGTATCTAAGCCTGCCATTATAGAGGTGTGCTGCCATACAGAGAACTGAGCCGCTGTATCTAAGCCTGCCATTATAGAGGTGTGCTGCCATACAGAGAACTGAGCCGCTGTATCTAAGCCTGCCATTATAGAGATGTGCTACCATACAGAGAACTGAGCCGCTGTATCTAAGCCTGCCATTATAGGGGTGTGCTGCCATACAGAGAACTGAGCCGCTGTATCTAAGCCTGCCATTATAGAGATGTGCTACCATACAGAGAACTGAGCCGCTGTATCTAAGCCTGCCATTATAGAGGTGTGCTGCCATACAGAGAACTGAGCCGCTGTATCTAAGCCTGCCATTATAGAGGTGTGCTGCCATACAGAGAACTGAGCCGCTGTATCTAAGCCTGCCATTATAGAGGTGTGCTACCATACAGAGAACTGAGCCACTGTATCTAAGCCTGCCATTATAGAGATGTGCTACCATACAGAGAACTGAGCCGCTGTATCTAAGCCTGCCATTATAGAGATGTGCTACCATACAGAGAACTGAGCCGCTGTATCTAAGCCTGCCATTATAGAGATGTGCTACCATACAGAGAACTGAGCCGCTGTATCTAAGCCTGCCATTATAGGGGTGTGCTACCATACAGAGAACTGAGCCGCTGTATCTAAGCCTGCCATTATAGGGGTGTGCTACCATACAGAGAACTGAGCCGCTGTATCTAAGCCTGCCATTATAGAGGTGTGCTACCATACAGAGAACTGAGCCGCTGTATCTAAGCCTGCCATTATAGAGGTGTGCTACCATACATAGAACTGAGCCATTGTATCTAAGCCTGCCATTATAGAGATGTGCTACCACACAGAGAACTGAGCCGCTGTATCTAAGCCTGCCATTATAGAGATGTGCTACCATACAAAGAACTGAGCCGCTGTATCTAAGCCTCCCATTATAGAGGTGTGCTACCATACAGAGAACTGAGCCGCTGTATCTAAGCCTGCCATTATAGGGGTGTGCTACCATACAGAGAACTGAGCCGCTGTATCTAAGCCTGCCATTATAGGGGTGTGCTACCATACAGAGAACTGAGCCGCTGTATCTAAGCCTGCCATTATAGAGATGTGCTACCATACAGAGAACTGAGCCGCTGTATCTAAGCCTGCCATTATAGAGATGTGCTACCATACAGAGAACTGAGCCGCTGTATCTAAGCCTGCCATTATAGAGATGTGCTACCACACAGAGAACTGAGCCGCTGTATCTAAGCCTGCCATTATAGAGGTGTGCTACCATACAGAGAACTGAGCCGCTGTATCTAAGCCTGCCATTATAGGGGTGTGCTACCATACAAAGAACTGAGCCATTGTATCTAAGCCTGCCATTATAGAGGTGTGCTACCATACAGAGAACTGAGCCGCTGTATCTAAGCCTGCCATTATAGAGATGTGCTACCATACAAAGAACTGAGCCATTGTATCTAAGCCTGCCATTATAGGGGTGTGCTACCACACAGAGAACTGAGCCGCTGTATCTAAGCCTGCCATTATAGAGGTGTGCTGCCATACAGAGAACTGAGCCGCTGTATCTAAGCCTGCCATTATAGAGGTGTGCTGCCATACAGAGAACTGAGCCGCTGTATCTAAGCCTGCCATTATAGAGATGTGCTACCATACAGAGAACTGAGCCGCTGTATCTAAGCCTGCCATTATAGGGGTGTGCTACCATACAAAGAACTGAGCCATTGTATCTAAGCCTGCCATTATAGAGGTGTGCTACCATACAGAGAACTGAGCCGCTGTATCTAAGCCTGCCATTATAGAGGTGTGCTACCATACATAGAACTGAGCCGCTGTATCTAAGCCTGCCATTATAGAGGTGTGCTACCATACAGAGAACTGAGCCGCTGTATCTAAGCCTGCCATTATAGAGATGTGCTACCACACAGAGAACTGAGCCGCTGTATCTAAGCCTGCCATTATAGAGATGTGCTACCATACAAAGAACTGAGCCATTGTATCTAAGCCTGCCATTATAGAGGTGTGCTGCCATACAGAGAACTGAGCCGCTGTATCTAAGCCTGCCATTATAGGGGTGTGCTACCATACAGAGAACTGATCCGCTGTATCTAAGCCTGCCATTATAGAGGTGTGCTACCATACAAAGAACTGAGCCGCTGTATCTAAGCCTGCCATTATAGGGGTGTGCTACCATACAGAGAACTGAGCCGCTGTATCTAAGCCTGCCATTATAGGGGTGTGCTACCATACAAAGAACTGAGCCATTGTATCTAAGCCTGCCATTATAGAGGTGTGCTGCCATACAGAGAACTGAGCCGCTGTATCTAAGCCTGCCATTATAGAGATGTGCTACCATACAAAGAACTGAGCCATTGTATCTAAGCCTGCCATTATAGAGGTGTGCTGCCATACAGAGAACTGAGCCGCTGTATCTAAGCCTGCCATTATAGGGGTGTGCTACCATACAGAGAACTGATCCGCTGTATCTAAGCCTGCCATTATAGAGGTGTGCTACCATACAGAGAACTGAGCCACTGTATCTAAGCCTGCCATTATAGAGGTGTGCTACCATACAGAGAACTGAGCCGCTGTATCTAAGCCTGCCATTATAGGGGTGTGCTACCATACAAAGAACTGATCCGCTGTATCTAAGCCTGCCATTATAGAGGTGTGCTACCATACATAGAACTGAGCCGCTGTATCTAAGCCTGCCATTATAGGGGTGTGCTACCATACAGAGAACTGAGCCGCTGTATCTAAGCCTGCCATTATAGGGGTGTGCTACCATACAGAGAACTGAGCCGCTGTATCTAAGCCTGCCATTATAGAGATGTGCTACCATACAGAGAACTGAGCCGCTGTATCTAAGCCTGCCATTATAGGGGTGTGCTACCATACAGAGAACTGAGCCGCTGTATCTAAGCCTGCCATTATAGGGGTGTGCTAACATACAGAGAACTGAGCCGCTGTATCTAAGCCTGCCATTATAGGGGTGTGCTACCATACAGAGAACTGAGCCGCTGTATCTAAGCCTGCCATTATAGGGGTGTGCTACCATACAGAGAACTGAGCCGCTGTATCTAAGCCTGCCATTATAGAGGTGTGCTACCATACAGAGAACTGAGCCGCTGTATCTAAGCCTGCCATTATAGGGGTGTGCTACCATACAGAGAACTGAGCCGCTGTATCTAAGCCTGCCATTATAGGGGTGTGCTACCATACAGAGAACTGAGCCATTGTATCTAAGCCTGCCATTATAGGGGTGTGCTACCATACAGAGAACTGAGCCGCTGTATCTAAGCCTGCCATTATAGGGGTGTGCTACCATACAGAGAACTGAGCCGCTGTATCTAAGCCTGCCATTATAGAGATGTGCTACCACACAGAGAACTGAGCCGCTGTATCTAAGCCTGCCATTATAGGGGTGTGCTACCATACAGAGAACTGAGCCGCTGTATCTAAGCCTGCCATTATAGAGATGTGCTACCACACAGAGAACTGAGCCATTGTATCTAAGCCTGCCATTATAGGGGTGTGCTACCATACAGAGAACTGAGCCATTGTATCTAAGCCTGCCATTATAGAGGTGTGCTACCATACAGAGAACTGAGCCGCTGTATCTAAGCCTGCCATTATAGAGGTGTGCTACCATACATAGAACTGAGCCGCTGTATCTAAGCCTGCCATTATAGGGGTGTGCTACCATACAGAGAACTGAGCCACTGTATCTAAGCCTGCCATTATAGAGGTGTGCTACCATACATAGAACTGAGCCGCTGTATCTAAGCCTGCCATTATAGGGGTGTGCTGCCATACAGAGAACTGAGCCGCTGTATCTAAGCCTGCCATTATAGGGGTGTGCTACCATACAGAGAACTGAGCCGCTGTATCTAAGCCTGCCATTATAGGGGTGTGCTACCATACAGAGAACTGAGCCGCTGTATCTAAGCCTGCCATTATAGGGGTGTGCTACCATACAGAGAACTGAGCCGCTGTATCTAAGCCTGCCATTATAGAGGTGTGCTACCATACAGAGAACTGAGCCGCTGTATCTAAGCCTGCCATTATAGAGATGTGCTACCACACAGAGAACTGAGCCGCTGTATCTAAGCCTGCCATTATAGGGGTGTGCTGCCATACAGAGAACTGAGCCGCTGTATCTAAGCCTGCCATTATAGAGGTGTGCTACCATACAGAGAACTGAGCCGCTGTATCTAAGCCTGCCATTATAGGGGTGTGCTACCATACAGAGAACTGAGCCGCTGTATCTAAGCCTGCCATTATAGGGGTGTGCTACCATACAAAGAACTGAGCCATTGTATCTAAGCCTGCCATTACAGAAGTGTGCTACCATACAGAGAACTGAGCCGCTGTATCTAAGCCTGCCATTATAGGGGTGTGCTACCATACATAGAACTGAGCCGCTGTATCTAAGCCTGCCTTTATAGGGGTGTGCTGCCATACAGAGAACTGAGCCGCTGTATCTAAGCCTGCCATTATAGAGGTGTGCTACTATACAGAGAACTGAGCCACTGTATCTAAGCCTGCCATTATAGGGGTGTGCTGCCATACAGAGAACTGAGCCACTGTATCTAAGCCTGCCATTATAGAGATGTGCTACCATACAGAGAACTGAGCCGCTGTATCTAAGCCTGCCATTATAGGGGTGTGCTGCCATACAGAGAACTGAGCCGCTGTATCTAAGCCTGCCATTATAGGGGTGTGCTACCATACAGAGAACTGAGCCGCTGTATCTAAGCCTGCCATTATAGAGATGTGCTACCATACAGAGAACTGAGCCGCTGTATCTAAGCCTGCCATTATAGGGGTGTGCTGCCATACAGAGAACTGAGCCGCTGTATCTAAGCCTGCCATTATAGGGGTGTGCTACCATACAGAGAACTGAGCCGCTGTATCTAAGCCTGCCATTATAGAGATGTGCTACCACACAGAGAACTGAGCCACTGTATCTAAGCCTGCCATTATAGAGATGTGCTACCATACAGAGAACTGAGCCGCTGTATCTAAACCTGCCATTATAGGGGTGTGCTACCATACAGAGAACTGAGCCGCTGTATCTAAGCCTGCCATTATAGAGATGTGCTACCATACAGAGAACTGAGCCGCTGTATCTAAGCCTGCCATTATAGGGGTGTGCTACCATACAGAGAACTGAGCCGCTGTATCTAAGCCTGCCATTATAGGGGTGTGCTGCCATACAGAGAACTGAGCCGCTGTATCTAAGCCTGCCATTATAGGGGTGTGCTACCATACAGAGAACTGAGCCGCTGTATCTAAGCCTGCCATTATAGGGGTGTGCTACCATACAGAGAACTGAGCCGCTGTATCTAAGCCTGCCATTATAGAGATGTGCTACCATACAGAGAACTGAGCCGCTGTATCTAAGCCTGCCATTATAGGGGTGTGCTACCATACAGAGAACTGAGCCGCTGTATCTAAGCCTGCCATTATAGGGGTGTGCTACCATACAGAGAACTGAGCCGCTGTATCTAAGCCTGCCATTATAGGGATGTGCTACCATACAGAGAACTGAGCCGCTGTATCTAAGCCTGCCATTATAGGGGTGTGCTACCATACAGAGAACTGAGCCGCTGTATCTAAGCCTGCCATTATAGGGGTGTGCTACCATACAGAGAACTGAGCCGCTGTATCTAAGCCTGCCATTATAGAGGTGTGCTACCATACAGAGAACTGAGCCGCTGTATCTAAGCCTGCCATTATAGAGATGTGCTGCCATACAGAGAACTGAGCCGCTGTATCTAAGCCTGCCATTATAGGGGTGTGCTGCCATACAGAGAACTGAGCCGCTGTATCTAAGCCTGCCATTATAGGGGTGTGCTACCATACAGAGAACTGAGCCGCTGTATCTAAGCCTGCCATTATAGGGGTGTGCTACCATACATAGAACTGAGCTGCTGTATCTAAGCCTGCCATTATAGGGGTGTGCTACCATACAGAGAACTGAGCCGCTGTATCTAAGCCTGCCATTATAGGGGTGTGCTAACATACATAGAACTGAGCCGCTGTATCTAAGCCTGCCATTATAGAGGTGTGCTACCATACAGAGAACTGAGCCGCTGTATCTAAGCCTGCCATTATAGAGGTGTGCTACCATACAGAGAACTGAGCCGCTGTATCTAAGCCTGCCATTATAGAGGTGTGCTACCATACAGAGAACTGAGCCGCTGTATCTAAGCCTGCCATTATAGGGGTGTGCTACCATACAGAGAACTGAGCCGCTGTATCTAAGCCTGCCATTATAGGGGTGTGCTACCATACAGAGAACTGAGCCGCTGTATCTAAGCCTGCCATTATAGGGGTGTGCTGCCATACAGAGAACTGAGCCGCTGTATCTAAGCCTGCCATTATAGGGGTGTGCTACCATACAGAGAACTGACCCTCTGTATCTAAGGATATACTAATGTGTGTGGTATTTGTTTCATCAGTGTATATTTTTGGGTGCTTTCAGGTGGCCAGACATATTCCTTGGGGTATGAGTGACGGATCTTTGAAGGCTGCAGCCATGAAGCTACTTGTATCATCCGGGGCGGTGTCCCTGGTCACTTCTGCTCTGATGCCTGGATGAGCTGTGGCTGGTACATGGAAGAAGATGTTACGTGGTGGAGTCTTACAGCAGGACCCCTGAGCTCTGCGCTGCGCCCCTGCAGGTACACAGGTTATTGTCAGTGAACAGGGATAAAGGTGACTGGTTAGTGAACCTATCTGTATGGAGGGCTGCTGAAAAATAGCAAGAGTCCCACCCCCCCTCCAGCAGAGAGGAGTCTTCCCCCTGGCAGAGGAGCCCCCCCCCCCCCCCCCCCCCAGCCAGAGGAACCCCCCAGTCAAAGGAACCCCTGCAGGTAAAGAAGCCCCCACAGGCAGAAGATTCCCCACAGACAGAGGAGCTCCCGCAGACAGAGGAGCCCCCCCCCCTCAGACAGAGGAGCCCCCCCCTCAGACAGAGGAGCCCCCACAGGCAGAAGATTCCCCACAGACAGAGGAGCCCTCCCCCCAGGCAGAGGAGCTCCCACAGACAGAGGAGCCCTCCCCCCAGGCAGAGGAGCTCCCGCAGGCAGAGGAGCCCCCACAGGCAGAAGATTCCGCACAGACAGAGGAGCCCTCCCCCCAGGCAGAGGAGCCCCCGCAGACAGAAGACCCCCCCCCCCCCCAAGCAGAGGAGCCCCCCCCCCCAAGCAGACAGTTAGGGCTATTTTTACTTGTTGGATTGGGCTTGTGACAAGACAGTATTTGCCAGGTCAGAGTCTCCAGGCAGGAAAGAGTTGGCTGTGACAATGGGGAGCTGGCACGGTGCGGCGGCATCAGGCTGAGGATCTTCAGTGGAGCCTGGTGATCTTTAGTAACATGTCAGTCTCCATTCCTTTCTATCTTATGTAAACAGGATTATTGTTATTACTGACATCAGATTTTGTCTTTTGCCGCCTGTTTACAGCGCTCTGATGAAAGCGCACGACACTCAGGAAGGAGTTAAAGGGAAGCCGTAGATGGGATGAGATAAGAGACTTGTCTAATGACACAAAGTCTGGACCATAGAGACGTCATAGAGGAGTCCTCCGCCATAGAGCCCGTCCTGCTGCCTCCCGCATGTTGGAACGGTTTATTAGAGATGTAGCCGAGATAAGCTGAACTTCTGCAATCAGATAAACTGCTGCAGCCACCAATGAAAAGTCACAGACAACGATATTCCAATGAACTCTAATTGGTTGTGATTGCAGGGGTTCAGGATACCTCAGCGACGTCTGTGTAAGTTTCGTGAGTCCCTGTTTCGTGCTGCCTCTTCAGGGGGAATTCACCATTCCCCAACACCAGAGGATCATATGGAGGTGCACATTGGGTGTAAGGCCTGTTTTTGCACCAAACATGCACCACAAGCTCTGATCAGCACTTTGCCCATCCCTCTTCCTCCTTTCCATAGACTTCTCTGAACTGTAATCTCGCCTTACCACAGGTGGATCTGGCAGTGAATTGAACAGTTTAGCAGGCAGGAGATAACAGCATTTCACCTGACAACATATACTACAATATGTCTGACAGTCACCCCAGATATTTAGTCACAGAAATCCCCATCAGACTCTGAGGAGTAACTAGACTTTAGAAGGACTTTGTGTAATGGACTTTATTAACCCACTTAGGGCTTGTTCACACGGAGTAAATGCGGCACGTTTGCACCGCGATTTTGACGGTGCATGTTTTCGGTCACATTACAGCCGTGTGAACAAGCCCTTAGTCGTTATAGTCTGTGGGGACCGTTGGACTCTGTATGTGACTGCTATTTTAGCAGTCTGCTTGGCCATTGTTCTGATCCTCTGACACACCTGAACAATAGACAGCCGATGCTGGTGTGACCCTAGTGTAAGATTGCAGTTCTACCTGTATTATTTTGGATGAAATACAGACGTCAGCTACACATAAATATCCCAATCCCAGCCATGTTTGGCCCTCCCGCACACTCATTACCCCTGAATTACAGGCCATACACTGTACAAAGTGAGAAGAAAGACCTGCAGGAGGAATAGAAAAGAGACAAAGTGTGTTAATAAAGTTACTACACGATATATCAACCCCTTCCCGATATCGGATATTGGATATTTAATATGGTGACAACTCAGGAACTGAGTGGCCACCATAACCACCAGGTGTCTGCTGTGTTAGACAGCAGACACCCAGCGCTAATGCCCACAATCAGTGCCCACACTGATTGCAGGCATTAACCCCCTCTGCACCTCGGTCAAAGCTGAACCAGGCGTCATTTTGTCAGTGCTGCCGTTTTACCAGGTATTACCAGGAATCGCCGGCACCTGGAGCAAGCTCTGGGGTCGGCGTCCTGTTACGATGACAGCTGGGAGCTTTGGGAAAAAAGTTTTGCACAGTTTGGATGGGAGGAGGAGTCAAAAAAGAAAATCGAAAAATTCCTGCAGTGGGAAGGGGTTAATGGCAGAAAAACGGCCAGAAAATCACAAGTTGTCTTAAAGTTTGCATGATGTGGAATACATGGTGATATTGGGATGGGCGGCAGATAATAGAAGGACCTGGAGGCCATTGACTGCCTCTTCTTCTCAGGAAGCTGCTGAAGTTCTGGAGAAGTTTCCGGTGCCGATGTCAGTGCAGTGTCCTCCGCTGCTCGTGGTGATGTCATTAGGAATCCGGCCAGTTATCTCACCCTGGCCATAGCTTCTTGGGAAGTGATAAGAGACGGCCAAGTGCCAGCCACCGTCATGACAGCAGGAAAAATCTGTCACAGAAGGAAGCGGGATAGTAAAGAGCTGCGTCACCACTCGGGTCTTGTGTGGAGCCAGAGCATGGCTGGGAATTCTCCACCAAGACGACATTTTGCCTGTTTTTCGGTTTCCTTGCTTTCCCTTTACGCTCCGAGTGCTGTAAACAAGATGAATAAGAATGGGCACAGCTTTCCGTGTCCTGCAGTCACCACAACATGGAGAACACCAGCACAATAAAATAGATTTATTTAAGCCAAAGATAAATAGATATCAGACTATGTACAATTTAACTTAATATCAAATATAAAGTCTCATCTTCATACCACTTCGGATACACAAACGCTGCAATCGCTTCACACTCGTCCATCCTTTCAAGCACTCTCATCCATAGCAGTCCCTGTTGTGTGGAGTGGAGGTGACCGACGTCCGGGGCCCGCACAGTTTATCATCTGTGCTCGAGGCTTTTGCATAGAGACGTTATAACAGTTTTATATTTTCCTACTAAAAAGTTCTTGTAAACAGTGTAAAATTGTTGTAGAGTGGATACAGCCAGAGTCCGAACGTCACGCTCCGTGTTGTGAGCTTCAGTCTAGAGGAGAGAAAAGGGAGGATAGTTAGTGGGGCACACGGCCAGTCTATGACCCCCCCCCCCCCCCCCGGATGGTTGTCCTGATGGGGACTTAGACACAGGTCACATTGGGCTATAAATAAAGTAGGAGGGACGTTTTGTTCTGTGTAGTAACACTATAAGGACCCTGCGCTACACGGAAACACAGAGTCCTGAAAGGGGTTTTCCCACTAAACAACCTGCAGATCATTAGAGGTCGGGGCAGTCAGGGGAATGAGGGACTCTTGTCCACCATTTTGAATGGAGCAGTGGTCGGGTGGCGAGTGCACTTGTCCATCAGTTACATGGAAGTGCCGAACTACAGCACCCAACCACCACTCCATTCTGAATGGGGGACAAAAGTCACTCGTTCCTATCCCCAACCTTATGTCTAGGGTGTAAATTTTATTGTGGGAAGACACATAACACTACACAGAATACCAAACGCATTTGCAAGCGGTGTGCAGTAAAAGCACATGGACCCCATAGACAATAATGAGGTCTGTGTGCTTGCCACCAGATCTCCGCAGCAAATATGCGGAGAGAGGAAAGAAGTTCACAATTTACTTTCCTCTCTGCATGACTTGTGCGGAGATCTGGCGGCAAGCACACGGACCTCATTATAGTCTATGGGGGTTCATGTGCTTTTACTGCACACCACTTGCAAATGCGTTTGGTATTCCGTTTGGGGGGTCCCCAAGCAAACACCCCGAACGGATTACCAAACCCAGATGTGAACAAAGGGTAACATATCCTCCAGGATGTTATCTGGTTAGGGACTCTCACCTAACATTCCCACAAAAAAACAATTCCCCATCCCAGCTAAAGGGTGATCACCAGGCACAATTCTGTAGTAACAAAAATACCCCCAAAACGATGTGAACCCAGAGAGTGCGAGCGCAGCCATATGTACTTGGATTCATGTCTATCTCTGGTTGTGTGGTGGACCAGTGATATACAGAACGTATTCAGACCCCTTCAATGTTCCCCTCGTTGTTTCCTTGCCGCCATGTTACTTCTCAGTAATGGACACTCGGCCCCATCTGGACAGATTAAACTAGAAATGGAGAGATTTTTACGAATTTATTAAAAAAGAAAAACTGAACTATCACATGGCCATAAGTATTCGGAGCCTTTGCTGTGACCCTCCTATGTATCTCACATGTGTCCATTTCCTTGAGATGGTTCTTCTTCTTCATTGGAGTCCGGCTGTGTGTAATTAACCTGATTGGACGTGATTAGGAGGCGCAGACCTGTCTATATAAGACGTCACAGCGCAGGTCACAGCAAAGGAGAATCAGGAGGTCAAAGGAACTGCCCAAGGAGCTCAGAGACAGGATTGTGGCAAAGCCCAGATCTGGCCAAGGTTCATCAGAGCACAGCGGCCTCCATAATCCTTACATGGAAGAAGTGTGGGATGACCAGAACTCTTCCTAGACCCGGCCGTCCAGCCAACTGAGCAATGGTGGGAGAAGAGCCATGGTGAGAGAGGTAAAAAAGAAGCCAAAGATCACTGTGGCCGAGCTCCAGAGACGCAGTAGGGGGATGGGAGAAAGTTCCACAAAGTCACCAATCACTGCAGCCTCCACCTTCAGGGCTTAGGAAAGCCAAAAAAGACATGAAGGACTCCCAGACTATGAGAAATAAGATTCTCTGCTCTGAGGATGGTCTGTGTGGAGACAACCAGGCCCTGCCCAATACAATCCCAACAGTGACACATGGGGGGCAGCATCAGGCTATGGGACAGGGACAGGACGACTCATTGTAATGGAAGGAAAGATCAATGAGGCCAAGTACAGAGAGATCCTGGAAGAAACCTCTTCAGAGCGCTCTGGACCTCAGACCGTGCCGAAGGGTCACCTTCCAACAAGACAATGACCCTGAACACACGGCTAAAGTAACAAAGGAGTGGCCTCGGAACAACCCTGTGACCATTCCTGACCAGCCCAGCCAGAGCCCCGACCTCAACCCAATGGAGCATCTCTGGAGAGACCTGACAATGGCTCCACCAACGTTCACCATCCAACCTGACGGAACTGGAGAGGATCTGCCAGGAAGAACGGCTGAGGATCCCCAAATCCAGAGGCGAAAACTTGTGTCCAGAAGACTCCTGGCTGTACGAGCTCATTTCAGAATATTTATGGCCGGGGGAGATCTCAGGTTTTCTTTTTTAATAAATTAGCAAAATCTCTACATTTCTGTTTTTTTTCTGTCCAGATGGGGCCGAGTGTCCATTACTGAGAAATAAAAGGAACCTTTTGATTTTAGTAAATGGCTGCAATGAAACCAAGAGTGACAAATGTAAAGGGGTGTGACTACTGTCCGTACCCCCTGTCCATATAGATAGTAGCGGTAGCCTCACCCTGGTAGTGACTCTCTGGAGGATGTTGGTCATTGTCCGTATGTTGCTGGAGAACCTCTGTAAGGACACGTCTAACTTGCATTGTGAGAAGAACGTCGTCACTTTCGGAACAGAATCAAGAAATAGTGTAAATCCATGTTGTATCTCAATCTCCTGCTGAGACGTCTGTAAGGAGAAAAAGGCATCTCTGTAATCTCATTCTGAGGATATGGGAATTGTACAGATAGTAGTTAGGAGATCGGAGACCCAGAAATGAATGTGGTGGGGCGGCTTAGATCTACCCCAGAAGTCCATATTAAGGCTATTGGGTGATGTACAAGGCAAAGCCCCCCCCCCCCCCCCATACCAGGACCATCAGATTCCAGGGTCATTGCTATTGTGCAGCTATCTCATGAGCAGAGGTCACAGTAGGACCAGTAATGTGATGTATGTACACAGTGACTGCACCAGCAGAATAGTGAGCGCAGCTCTGGGGTATAATACAGGATAAGTAATGTAATGTATGTACACAGTGACTGCACCAGCAGAATAATGAGCGCAGCTCTGGAGGAGAATACAGGATAAGTAATGTAATGTATGTACACAGTGACTGCACCAGCAGAATAGTGAGCACAGCTCTGGAGTATAATACAGGATAAGTAATGTAATGTATGTACACAGTGACTGCACCAGCAGAACAGTGAGCGCAGCTCTGGAGTATAATACAGGATAAGTAATGTATGTACACAGTGACTGCACCAGCAGAATAGTGAGCACAGCTCTGGAGTATAATACAGGATAAGTAATGTAATGTATGTACACAGTGACTGCACCAGCAGAATAGTGAGCACAGCTCTGGAGTATAATACAGGATAAGTAATGTAATGTATGTACACAGTGACTGCACCAGCAGAATAGTGAGTGCAGCTCTGGAGTATAATACAGGATAAGTAATGTAATGTATGTACACAGTGACTGCACCAGCAGAATAGTGAGCGCAGCTCTGGAGTATAATACAGGATAAGTAATGTAATGTATGTACACAGTGACTGCACCAGCAGAATAGTGAGCGCAGCTCTGGAGTATAATACAGGATAAGTAATGTAATGTATGTACACAGTGACTGCACCAGCAGAATAGTGAGCACAGCTCTGGAGTATAATACAGGATAAGTAATGTAATGTATGCACACAGTGACTGCACCAGCAGAACAGTGAGTGCAGCTCTGGAGTATAATACAGGATAAGTAATGTAATGTATGTACACAGTGACTGCACCAGCAGAATAGTGAGCACAGCTCTGGAGTATAATACAGGATAAGTAATGTAATGTATGTACACAGTGACTGCACCAGCAGAATAGTGAGTGCAGCTCTGGAGTATAATACAGGATAAGTAATGTAATGTATGTACACAGTGACTGTACCGGCGGAATAGTGAGCGCAGCTCTGGAGTATAATACAGGATAAGTAATGTAATGTATGTACACAGTGACTGCACCAGCAGAATAGTGAGCGCAGCTCTGGAGTATAATACAGGATAAGTAATGTAATGTATGTACACAGTGACTGCACCAGCAGAATAGTGAGCGCAGCTCTGGAGTATAATACAGGATAAGTAATGTAATGTATGTACACAGTGACTGTACCAGCAGAATAGTGAGCGCAGCTCTGGAGTATAATACAGGATAAGTAATGTAATGTATGTACACAGTGACTGTACCAGCAGAATAGTGAGCGCAGCTCTGGAGTATAATACAGGATAAGTAATGTATGTACACAGTGACTGCACCAGCTGAATAGTGAGCGCAGCTCTGGGGTGTAATACAGGATAAGTAATGTAATGTATGTACACAGTGACTGTACCAGCAGAATAGTGAGCGCAGCTCTGGAGTATAATACAGGATAAGTAATGTAATGTATGTACACAGTGACTGCACCAGCAGAATAGTGAGTGCAGCTCTGGAGTATAATACAGGATAAGTAATGTAATGTATGTACACAGTGACTGCACCAGCAGAATAGTGAGCGCAGCTCTGGAGTGTAATACAGGATAAGTAATGTAATGTATGTACACAGTGACTGCACCAGCAGAATAGTGAGCGCAGCTCTAGGGTATAATACAGGATAAGTAATGTAATGTATGTACACAGTGACTGCACCAGCAGAATAGTGAGCGCAGCTCTGGGGTATAATACAGGATAAGTAATGTAATGTATGTACACAGTGACTGTACCAGCAGAATAGTGAGCGCAGCTCTGGAGTATAATACAGGATAAGTAATGTAATGTATGTACACAGTGACTGCACCAGCAGAATAGTGAGCGCAGCTCTGGAGTATAATACAGGATAAGTAATGTAATGTATGTACAAAGTGACTGCACCAGCAGAATAGTGAGCGCAGCTCTGGAGTATAATACAGGATAAGTAATGTAATGTATGTACACAGTGACTGCACCAGCAGAATAGTGAGCGCAGCTCTGGAGTATAATACAAGAGAAGTAATGTAATGTATGTACACAGTGACTGTACCAGCAGAATAGTGAGCGCAGCTCTGGAGTATAATACAGGATAAGTAATGTAATGTATGTACACAGTGACTGTACCAGCAGAATAGTGAGCGCAGCTCTGGAGTATAATACAGGATAAGTGATGTAATGTATGTACACAGTGACTGTACCAGTAGAATAGTGAGCACAGCTCTGGAGTATAACACAGGATAAGTAATGTAATGTATGTACACAGTGACTGCACCAGCAGAATAGTGAGCACAGCTCTGGGGTATAATACAGGATAAGTAATGTAATGTATGTACACAGTGACTGTACCAGCAGAATAGTCAGCACAGCTCTGGAGTATAATACAGGATAAGTAATGTAATGTATGTACACAGTGACTGTACCAGCAGAATAGTGAGCGCAGCTCTGGAGTATACTACAGGATAAGTAATGTAATGTATGTACACAGTGACTGTACCAGCAGAATAGTGAGCGCAGCTCTGGAGTATACTACAGGATAAGTAATGTAATGTATGTACACAGTGACTGTACCAGCAGAATAGTGAGCGCAGCTCTGGAGTATAATACAGGATAAGTAATGTAATGTATGTACACAGTGACTGTACCAGCAGAATAGTGAGCGCAGCTCTGGAGTATAATACAGGATAAGTAATGTAATGTATGTACAAAGTGACTGCACCAGCAGAATAGTGAGCGCAGCTCTGGAGTATAATACAGGATAAGTAATGTAATGTATGTACACAGTGACTGCACCAGCAGAATAGTGAGCGCAGCTCTGGAGTATAATACAGGATAAGTAATGTAATGTATGTACACAGTGACTGTACCAGCAGAATAGTGAGCGCAGCTCTGGAGTATAATACAGGAGAAGTAATGTAATGTATGTACACAGTGACTGTACCAGCAGAATAGTGAGCGCAGCTCTGGAGTATAATACAGGATAAGTAATGTAATGTATGTACACAGTGACTGTACCAGCAGAATAGTGAGCGCAGCTCTGGAGTATAATACAGGAGAAGTAATGTAATGTATGTACACAGTGACTGTACCAGCAGAATAGTGAGCGCAGCTCTGGAGTATAATACAGGATAAGTAATGTAATGTATGTACACAGTGACTACACCAGCAGAATAGTGAGCGCAGCTCTGGGGTATAATACAGGATAAGTAATGTAATGTATGTACACAGTGACTGTACAAGCAGAATAGTGAGCGCAGCTCTGGAGTATAATACAGGATAAGTAATGTAATGTATGTACACAGTGACTGTACCAGCAGAATAGTGAGCGCAGCTCTGGGGTATAATACAGGATAAGTAATGTATGTACACAGTGACTGCACCAGCAGAATAGTGAGCGCAGCTCTGGAGTATAATACAGGATAAGTAATGTAATGTATGTACACAGTGACTGCACCAGCAGAATAGTGAGCGCAGCTCTGGAGTATAATACAGGATAAGTAATGTAATGTATGTACACAGTGACTGCACCAGCAGAATAGTGAGCGCAGCTCTGGAGTATAATACAGGATAAGTAATGTAATGTATGTACACAGTGACTGTACCAGCAGAAAAGTGAGCGCAGCTCTGGAGTATAATACAGGATAAGTCATGTAATGTATGTACACAGTGACTGCACCAGTAGAATAGTGAGCGCAACTCTGGGGTATAATACAGGATAAGTAATGTAATGTATGTACACAGTGACTGCACCAGTAGAATAGTGAGCGCAGCTCTGGGGTATAATACAGGATACGTAATGTAACATATGTACACAGTGACAGTACCAGCAGAATAGTGAGCGCAGCTCTGCAGTATAATACAGGATAAGTAATGTAATGTATGTACACAGTGACTGCACCAGTAGAATAGTGAGCGCAACTCTGGGGTATAATACAGGATAAGTAATGTAATGTATGTACACAGTGACTGCACCAGCAGAATAGTGAGCGCAGCTCTGGAGTATAATACAGGAGAAGTAATGTAATGTATGTACACAGTGACTGTACCAGCAGAATAGTGAGCGCAGCTCTGGGGTATAATACAGGATAAGTAATGTAATGTATGTACACAGTGACTGCACCGGCAGAATAGTGAGCGCAGCTCTGGAGTATAATACAGGATAAGTAATGTAATGTATGTACACAGTGACTGTACCAGCAGAATAGTGAGCGCAGCTCTGGAGTATAATACAGGATAAGTAATGTAATGTATGTACACAGTGACTGTACCAGCAGAATAGTGAGCGCAGCTCTGGGGTATAATACAGGATAAGTAATGTAATGTATGTACACAGTGACTGTACCAGCAGAATAGTGAGCGCAGCTCTGGAGTATAATACAGGATAAGTAATGTAATGTATGTACACAGTGACTGCACCAGCAGAATAGTGAGCGCAGCTCTGGAGTATAATACAGGATAAGTAATGTAATGTATGTACACAGTGACTGCACCAGCAGAATAGTGAGCGCAGCTCTGGAGTATAATACAGGATAAGTAATGTAATGTATGTACACAGTGACTGCACCAGCAGAATAGTGAGCGCAGCTCTGGAGTATAATACAGGAGAAGTAATGTAATGTATGTACACAGTGACTGCACCAGCAGAATAGTGAGCGCAGCTCTGGAGTATAATACAGGAGAAGTAATGTAATGTATGTACACAGTGACTGCACCAGCAGAATAGTGAGCGCAGCTCTGGAGTATAATACAGGAGAAGTAATGTAATGTATGTACACAGTGACTGCACCAGCAGAATAGTGAGCGCAGCTCTGGAGTATAATACACATCTAACTCACGATAGGATAAGTAATATTTGTGCACATTGACATAGTTAAACAAAATCAACTAACAAATCTACAGTAAATGTATAGAGAATGTTAGGTCATACCTGGAGTCTACGCCATTCGGCATTCAGGCTTGGCTGTGGTAGGGTGACGTTCTCTGAGAACTGACATGGAGTATTCTATATAGGAGAACAAGGAGGAGCCTATAACAGTGAATTTAAATATATATTTAAATAAAGTAACAATAAGTTAGGAGCCTGGAGTGCACATCGAATACCAGAACTGCAAACGGTCACATGGGCGGGCCCTTATCTGGTTCTTGTTGTAATTATTTGTACATTTTTGGAATAATTCTGTCTGGTTATTAGTAAATAACAAAGGAAAATTCTGCAGAGATTTTTAGATACAGAAACATCACGACATTGAAAGGGACACCGCAACCCAACCGAAACAATAGAAATGTGAGATGGATGTCAGGCCAGTTCTCTCCAGCTCTGTGCTGCCTTCTGTCTGCCATGTCACATATTTGGAGACTATTTTGTTCATTTTTCATTGATGTTTTTAAAGGGGCTACATAAAAAAAAAAATTCCGCTTTGCTGAAATTGGGATTGTAATTTTTTTTTTTATGTGGATCTTTACAATTACTGCGATGCCAAATTGATAAACTTTTATTATGTCTGGCCAATTTTACAAAATCAAAACAACTTACACAATTTTTTCTTAGGGGCACCACTTTAGGACACCCATAATTTTTTTATTTTGGCATTGATGTAGCTGTGGGAGGGTTTGCGTTTGTGGAGCGACCAGAAGAGGTTAAAGAAGACCTTTCACCACTTTTGGGCACAGGCAGTTCTATATACTGCCAGAAAGCTGACAGTGCGCTGAATTCAGCGCACTGTCGGCTTTCCCGATCTGTGCCCGGTGTGAAGAGCTTACGGCCCGGTACCGTAGCTCTTCTATGGTCAGAAGGGCGTTTCTGACCATTAGCCAGGAACGTCCTTCTGCCTCGCGGCGCCAATCGCACTGTGCTGTGGAGCCGGGGAGGAACGCCCCCTCCCTCTTCTCACACAGTTCGTCCATAGACGAGTATTATCAGGAGAGGGAGGGGGCGTTCCTCCCGTCTCCACAGCACAGCGCGATTGGCGCCGCGAGGCAGAAGGACGTTCCTGGCTAATGGTCAGAAACGCCCTTCTGACTGTAAAGCGCTACGGTACCGGGACCGATAGCGCTTTACACCGGGCACGGATCGGGAAAGCCGACAGTGCGCTGAATTCAGCGCACTGTCAGCTTTCTGGCAGTATATAACACTGCCTGTGCCCAGATATGGTGAAAGGTCCTCTTTAAAGATATAAATATTGCTGACTTGTCCTAAGGTTAGGTCAGTAGTATAAATGGGGGGCCGACACCAGTTACCCCAACAATAAGCTGTTTCTAGCAGCTGATACATAGAGAATGGATCAGGAAGCAGATAGCGCTTCTCTTTTTGCAATGGCCAGATCAGGTACTGCAGATCAGTTCCCTAAGTGGCAGTGACCCAGGTCTGTAGCTACAATAATGCTATCTGCTACCTGTTCCATTCTCTGTGCATCAACTGCTGAGAACAGCTAAAAGATGGGGGTGCCGGGTATCAGACCCCAGATTTGGTATTATGCTAAATATATTGGAAACAGGTGTAGACAGATATCGATACACGGATATGCAGACAAGAGTAGATTTATTGTAAAAGATGATGCGTTTCGGGGTATTTTTGGTACTCTATGAGCGCCACCCCTTCATCAGATCTCTTATTGAAGCTATATCAGCATGTACATCCGTGTATCGATATCTGTCTACACCGAGGGAGCGCGTGGCTGGTTTATACATTGAGGAATCCTTTCCCCAATATATTTTGCATCATATCCTCCAACCTAAGAGTCGTTGCCGGTGGACGCTGCTCATTATACTTGGTCAATATTCTTTTTTGGGACCTACCAGGCGCAACGAGAGCTTGACTTGAATTGGAATTTCCTGAGGTTATAAGGTCTCCTAATTAGCCCGGCCATACTTGTTCAATTGCTTTATAGGACAGATTTGGTATTAGTTATCTATCGTTAGCATAGGTTATCTGTGATGCGATATACACCATGTGTACCCCTAACAGAGCATTTAGACAAGGATGCAGGATCCAGTCGGTGGCCAGACCTTTTACTCGGTCTTGCTTGCTGACATTCCGGCTCTTGGTCATGTCACTAACCCCGCTCATGTCTTTATACGAGCAGCAGGAGTAGGGCAGAATCGTACATGGAACAGAGCTCTGGAGTGTGGCAGAACAGCCGAACACAAAGCTATCCAACACCACGCTTCGCTCTGCAAACTAAGAAAGGGGGTGATCGGGGCATATATACTTATAGATAGATTATATGTCTATAGTAACTAAGGTTATCCAGTGTAAGGAAAGCATTACTTCTTATTGTGCATTAGACCCGTCAGTTAAAAACAAAAACTATTGTGCTTGCTCTGGGGTTGCCATGGAACATACTAACTAAATGGAGGTTGTACTAAATATGAGTGCTACCATGGCAACCCCAGAGCAAGCACACTATTTCCCTGACTTAAAGAGAAGGACCGTACATAGTCTTACAAGTACAGCAAAGCTTCAGGACAGTATTGACTGCCATGATGTAAAGGTTTAGCCTATGTTTATAGACAGCAGATTGGGCCCGGTCACAAGACAAGTCACATGACCATCCCTGCAACTCACCATTGCTTTTTCTTGATCAATGATGGTTTTGATGTAATGATCGAGAACTGATTTGTCGCAGAATGGCAGGGAAGTAACAAGCCTCACATTGATAAGTAACATCTGTAGCAGGATAAGTAAACCTGGAAGACAGCACAGAGGAAACGTTAGTAATATCTCGCTGCAGCTTATGGAGTGGATTGTGTAGATATTGTAGCACCAAACACTCGACACCAAACGTCTCATCACCCGCTCCCCGTCATTCCATGTGGTCTCCATATGGGCAGTTCTGTCCTACAGAGAATTACTTCATGTACGGGGTGGTCATGTCACCTGCTGCCCATATGAGGACCCCCAGGAGAGAGCGTTGTGCAATGAATTATATGGGACATTCTTTACCTCAACGTTCCACTATTCACTGTGTTGACAACATAAAATATATTTTTACCAGCGCGGGTTTTTTACATTTGTCCCGTCTTTGAGTCTTAGCCCTGCCATGTTCTGATATTATTCATCTTTTTCTAAGTGTATGTGCTTGTTTTATGCACTGACTTGTACTTGTTCACCACAGCTAAGGTCCGCTTCACAGCTGCGTTCTGGTCATTCCGTTCCCTCTCCACGTGAAACACTTTTCGCTCTGCATTTTTCATGCAGAAACCAAACAGACCCCATTACAGTCTATGGGGTCCGCGGGTTTTCTGAGGTAACTAGGGGTGAGCGATCGGGATCAGAAAAGATCAGATTCCGATCGACGATCGAGTAAATATCGCGATCAGAATTCCAATCCCGATCTTTTCCGGCAGGATCGAGGTCGGAGGTTATTTCCTACAATGCTTGGCTACTGGCCAATTATTGTGGGAAAAGCCAACATTAGAGTTGAGCAATCAGGAAAGATCGGATCCCGATCGGCGATCGAGCAAATTTCACGATCAGCTGGAAATCAGATTTTAAAATCGATCCTGAAATCTCAAGATCGGCTCAACCCTAAAGATAACCACTTTTTTATGTGGACTAGGTTTCCCTTCGGGGGGTCCCCAAGCGGACTCCCCAAATGGAAACCCATGCGCAGATGTGAACCGGGCCTAAGATGAATAAGCAGGTCTGCAGTGTAAAGTATGGGGGCAGAGCCTTATTGTTTATCAGTCTTCCCAGCTATGACATCACCAGAGTAATACAACAAGGTTTCTTACATCATCATCAGAGATAGAATTTGTGATGGCAGTAAGTTTATAGATCAGAGCCATACTGGATGTCTAGAGACGAAGAGCAATATGGGTGTCAGGTCGTGTGTAGTATTGGGAATTGTGCCAGACACATGCCAGATCTTACCGTAAAAATATACTCAAAAAGTGTGTAGCGTCCACAATCTGAAAGCAGTGATGCGATAATACACCATATCTGCTAGTATGTGACACTTACACGTGTGTGTGTGTGTGTGTGTGTGTGTGTGTGTGTGTGTGTGTGTGTGTGTATATATATATCACAATCTCTCAGTAGTGCAGCCTTGGGCTTTGGACCTCTAACTTCAAGATCTCAGCAAATAAAATAGAAGAAGAAAAACCGCATTGACATGTGCAATTCCTGCAAGGCTAGTTCACACGGGGGCAAAGAGGCGGATTTTGACAGCGGATTTCGCCTCAAAATCTGTCTCCATACAATGGTGGTCTATGGAGACCACTAGTGTTCTTTTGTCCGCTAGTGGCATGTTGTCGATAGCGGAAAAAAGAAGCGAGCTGCCCTTTCTTCAGGCGGATTCCGCGGCTCGCGGCAGCAACCTCCAGAGTTCATTTGAGTTCCCATTCATTTGAGCCGAGTCTGGAGGGGGAAGCCACGACAGTCGTACAGGCGGGTTTTGACAGTGTGCCAAAATCCATCCCACCGCCCCTCGTGTGAACGGGCCCTAAGGGCTTTCCTCCAAGGCTATGCTCATGGCCAAGCTGTATTGTCTATGTATTTGATCCCTGCTTGTTGCTTCAGGTCTTCTCAAGGAACCAGTAATGTATTGAGTGTTATATACAGAAGATGTAGAAAAATATTGTACAAGGTGAATCGGAGACGGCACGGTGCCTGCGGTCATCCAGGCCCGTGAGTCAGCGTTACGATGAGCTCCAGCCTCTTGTCACACTCTCTGATCTATTTGTCTGTTACTTCTGAAGGACAACACTCTCTTATTTCACAAGTGAGAGGTCGAGTTATAGAGACCTGCGAGCTGTGTCAGGGGTGCTGGACAATATATCCTGAGATAAGGGGGGAAGGTGAAGCACTCCTCAACTATGGAGATTCACTCCTGCAGCCGGTCACTTCTAGAATAACTGGAACTGAAATGTTCTGATTGAACTCCTTAACCCAATCCTTTCCCATCATGGAGACCAGCACAAGCAGCCGCAGCAGTCAGTCTATTACCATGTACTGAAAGACAAGTAGACAGTGTGGACATGCTCGGGGACACTTGGAGATTCCCTCATTGTATAATGCAATGGCCACAATCGAGACTTCAATTTCTTCCTGCTTAGCCCAAGTATGCATATGTTCAATGGAGTCAAGAGATTGCTATAACCTATGTCTGGTGCTAGCTTATCTCCGTTAAGTACAAAACATCACCTGTACATGTAAGATAGTCAGCAGGTTCCACTGAAATCAGAGGGCTCACGAAGTTATCTTGACTTCAGCTGCATGCTATATCCTTACTGTGATCTCAGCGATCTGCGGATCTATATATAGAAACTGAAGACAACTGCACATGGCCTACTTATTCAGCAATTCCACCACTAACAAAAGGCTGAACCATATCATAAGCAAAGAAGAGTGCCATACAGTGCCGCTATAATAGCACCGCTATTATGCGTTACTTTCTAAGGGCTCGTTCACACGGTGTAACGTGCCGCGAGATTTGGCACATGTACGCCGCGTGACCCTTTGTGTGCCGTACACGCTCCCATTGAGTTCAATGGGAGTGGGGATCGTATGCGCCGCGCTAGTTTGCGGCCGTGAATAAATGCACGGCCGCAAACTAGCGCGGCGCATATGATCCCCGCTCCCATTGAACTCAATGGGAGCGTGTACGGCACGCAAAGGGTCACGCGGCGTACACGTGCCAAATCTCGCGGCACGTTACACCGTGTGAACGAGCCCTAATACTACCAACATACAGTGCCGCTATAATAGCACCGCTATTATGCATTACTTTCTAATACTACCAACATACAGTGTACTAGCAGAAGGGCCCAGCTTCAAACGGGTATATAAAATTTTTTGTTTGTGTAGTGGTCCCATAAGAATTGACACTGGTCTATTTTGTATGTCATTTGTGTGTAGTTTAAATATGTTTCAGTTTATGGGAATGCGAACATCCAGTTTGGCATCAGTCTAGTTATAGCTGGTAAATGAATAGTGAAGTTATATTGGCCGATACACCTCATACGACTGAATATTTAGGGACCTGTGAACTTCTATTGACTAATATAGGTCATAAATTGCTTGGTTGCTATGGAAACTGGTGTAAAGCTGTGTGTATGTCAAGACTGTGAGATTCCATTGGTCTATAAGCGTCATATGATCATTTGTATCTCAGTTTGGATATGAGTGAAATATCTGTGATTGGTTGTTATGGAAACCTGGAGTAAAGCTGTGTGTATGTGACCTTGTGTAACAGTGTCATCCACAGCGCCCTGCGCCTTTAAAGCTGGCCTACAGCAGTAAACACATATGGCTGGGTTGTTATGGAAACCTGGAGTAAAGCTGTGTGCATATGGAGACTAAGCACCTGCGAGCTTCTATTGGCTGACAAGAGACATGTGACTGTGTATCACAGTTGGAATATGAGTGAAAGACTTGCAGGTTTGTATTGGCTAATGCAGGTCATTTTTGGGAATACTGTATCTCGGGAACAGTATGTCCTAGAGAGCTGAGACATGGACTAAAACCTTCCCAGACACCTGATGTACCTGTGTGTCAAATTTGAAAAAGAGTAGTCCAGTTATTTGGTCGCGCATAAAGAACAGACAGACAGAAACTCATTTTTATATATATAAGAGACTAGCAGGAGGATGCGGCTTCGCACGGGCATATTTCATTTCTTGTTTGTGTAGTGACCCCACTAGTGCACTGGTCTATTTTGTAAGTCGTTTTTGTGTGTGTCCATAAGTGTCATATGTAGCTCAGTTTGGATAATAGTGAAAAATCTGCGACTGGTTGTTATGGATACCTGGAGTAAAGCTGTGTGAATGTGAACTTGTGTAACAGTGTCATCTACAGAGCCCTGCCCCTTTAAAGCTGACCTACAGGAGTGAAGACAAATGTCTGGGGTGTTATGGACACCTGGAGTAAAGCTCTGATGTGTGATACTGTGTATCTAATCCTCTGGTGTGTTTAATACTGTGCTGAGCTGTGTATCTGATTCCCTGATGTATCATGTTATATGCTGAGCTGTGTATCTAATCCTCTGATGTGTTATACTCTGCTGAGCTGTGTATCTAATCATCTGATGTGTGATAGTGGGTGCTGAGCTGTGTATCTAATCCTCTATGTGTGCTGACCTCTGCATGTAATCCTCTGATGTGTGATACTGTGTGCTGAGCTGTGTATCTAATCCTATCCTGTGTGATAGTGTGTACTGGGCTGTGTATCTTATCCTCTGACGTGTGATTCGTTGTGCTGAGCTGTACATCTAATCCTGTGATGGTTGAATATCAGTGTTGGATACACCTGGAGTAAAGCTGTGTACATGTGGAGTGACCGTGTGTATTGCACTTATAATATGAGTTAAAGACTTGCAGGTTTGTATTGGCTAATGCAGGTCATTTGTTTTGGGAATACTGTATCTCAGGAACGAGGTAGAGAGTTGAGGCCTTCTCTAAAACCTTCCCGGACACCTGAAGTATCTTTGTGCCAAATTTGGTGAAGATCGGTCCAGTCGTTTGGTCACGCATAAAGAACAGACAGACAGACAGATCCTCATTTTTATATATATAATACAAGCACCAGCTGCGTGTGCACGCTCCGTATTTACATGTATTAACATCATCTATTCTCAGCACCTTAGAGAACTATTCAATCTATTAAAGGGAAACTGATCTTCTGGACGGCGACTGCACCGATTGTTCTAGACAGAAGTCTTATCATGCTCCAGTACATTTTCAAGCTCATGGTTCTTTTTTTTTTTTTTTTTTTAATCCTCGTCCTGCCTCAGCCATTTCTGTTTTGGCATGCTCTTTCCTTTCCAAAAGCCATAACTTTGTTAAGTTAACAGAGTTGTATGAAGCTTATTTTTTGCATGACAAGTTGTACTTCATAATGAAATCTGAATGGGGTGGAATTGGAAAAAGGCGCAATGTGACATTGTCTTATACCTTGCAGTGAAGCCGACATGTAATCTGTATACTATGGCTCAATAAGGCTCAATCCACATCTGTCCCTGGTGGACCTGAGCGACAGAGAGCCAGGGACATATAACGTATGGCATAAATAATTTATATTGTCCAGGCATTTTGTGAGGTCTAAGGTTTGTAATACTTTTTCAATGAGTTCCAGTGGAGGCGAGTATTTCCCTACATGGCATTATAATGGCTCTTGTGATCTTGCCGGAGTCATTCAGCATCTTCACTTGTCACTAACACGTCTATCTGTGACATCTGTGGCTTAGAAATGCTGCAAAGGATGAAAGTCCATAGGCAAAATGGGCTGCTAGGCTGGTCAACTAGTCGCATCTCACAGGGGCCGAACACTTTTGCAAACAGCATATTCCTTTTTTGCTTTATATTGAGGCTAATAGATCCACTTCCCGATATACAGACACCCCATAGACATGGCCACAAATAGACTCACAACATGTGCAGCTGCAGACATGAATAGTGCACATAGGCCCCCATCTGGGTAAATGCTCATGACAGATGGGGGGGGGTGTAAAGACTTAGTGAATTGACTGCTCTTCTATGTACAAATCTAACCATGTCCGTAGTGTGTGGTCTCTTCCCAGTGCACTGGATGAATTAGTTCAGCACATCTGGGGCAGGAAATATAGCTCGCATTATCCCTTTTGCACTCACCAACATGATTCCTCCAGCTTTCCAGTCCCTCTGGCATCCAGCAACAATAAATCCCGCAGCAGACAGTCCTTCAGCAGCATGTCCAGCAGAGCACTCTGACTTGGCCTGCAGGACATAGACAGCTCCTGTCAGCAAACCAGCAGCAAATGATAGAAAAGTGGCATGCTGATGGTGGCCACCTAACCCAGCCATCCTAACCTGAAGTGTTATACAGTCTGTAGGTGTGCATGACTACTGTACCACCTGAGCTCTGCAACTGCATAAGGCCTCTGATGGAAACTGCATAAGGCCCCTGATGGAACACAACATAAGGCTCCTGATGGAAACTGCATAAGGCCCCTGATGGAACACAGCATAGGGCCCACTGACTGAATACAGCATAAGGCCCCTGATGGAAACTGCATAAGGCCCCTGATGGAACACAACATAAGGCTCCTGATGGAACACAACATAAGGCTCCTGATGGAAACTGCATAAGGCCCCTGATGGAACACAACATAAGGCCCCTGATGGAACACAACATAAGGCTCCTGATGGAACACAACATAAGGCTCCTGATGGAAACTGCATAAGGCCCCTGATGGAACACAACATAAGGCTCCTGATGGAACACAACATAAGGCTCCTGATGGAAACTGCATAAGGCCTCTGATGGAAACTGCATAAGGCCCCTGATGGAACACAACATAAGGCTCCTGATGGAAACTGCATAAAGCCCCTGATGGAAACTGCATAAGGCCCCTGATGGAACACAACATAAGGCTCCTGATGGAACACAACATAAGGCTCCTGATGGAAACTGCATAAGGCCTCTGATGGAAACTGCATAAGGCCCCTGATGGAACACAACATAAGGCTCCTGATGGAAACTGCATAAAGCCCCTGATGGAAACTGCATAAGGCCCCTGATGGAAACTGCATAAGGCTCATGATGAAACACAGCATAAAGCCCCTGATGGAAACTGCATAAGGCCCCTGATGGAACACAGCATAAGGCCCCTGATGGAAACTGCATAAGGCCCATGATGCAACACTGTATAAGGCCCCTGATGGAACACTTACATAAGGTCCCTGATGGAACACAGCATAGGGCCCACTGACTGAACACAACATAAGGCCCCTGATGGAAACTGCATAAGGCCCACGATGCAACACTGTATAAGGCTCCTGATGGAACACAGCATAAGGTTCCTGATGGAAACTGCATAAGGCCTGTGATGGAACACATAAGGCCCCTGATGGAAACTGCATGAGGCCCCCTGACGGAACACAGCATAAGGCCTCTGATGGAACACATATAAGGCCCCTGATGGAACACTGTATAAGGCCCCTGATGGAACACTTACATAAGACCCCTGATGGAACACTGTATAAGGCCCCTGATGGAACACAGCATAAGGTCTCTGATGGAAACTGCATAAGGCCCCTGATAGAACACAGCATAAGGCTCCTGATGGAACACTGTATAATGACCACTGATGGAACACAGCATAAGGCACCTGCCATTTTTTTAGTAGGCCTGAGGGTCAGATTCAGAACGTGCAATTGCTGTTAAAATTGGTCAGTGCTCAGGTTGAAGGTTTAGCAGAGGAAGCTGTATAAAGTCCCAGGTTCTACTCCGTTACCCACAGGACACCTCTCACCTGGCCAGGAGAGGACACTAAGTAGTGCATGTGAGGCAATGTTTCCATGAAATTCTGACTGTTTCCAGCCACAGTGATGAGATGAAAGGTACATCGCCTAGGTATGGTATGTTTAACCCCAAATGTAGGTAAGCCAGTGTCGCAGCACTACTGATTCCTAGAATGCTGCAAGTGGACAACTTTCCTGAAGGAAGATAAGATAGCTAAAACTGGTGGAGCCCTTGGTGTCTGTGAACTGATGTGATGAAATGTACAGGATCAAGGTCGTCCAGCAGATACGGATCTCATTACTCTGCATGTACTGCAAGATTTTTTTTTCAGATATGTGTGGGTGGGAGGTACTTGTGGTTTATAGTACGTCAATGTGAAAAGAAGGTAAAAAAAACACTAAATCCAGGAGCAAATCCTTACCGACCTATCATCTGGTCATCTGTTATACTGGCCAACGAGTAAGAAGGAAGACACATGTCTACGGGATTGCCTGAATGGCCGGGATTTAGGAGCCAATGTCGGAGACCCGCATATTTCGGGAGACCTGCTCTTCTAAATCCTTCTGCAGATTCCCAGCTGCCACAATCTTCAGCTCATGTGAGACAGATGTGAGGCTTGGACTTTTGAACATGGCATAGATGCTTAAGATGGGAAGAAAAACTCTCAATGGATAAGCTGCAATTTCGCCATGTTTTACCAACCGTAGAGTTTTTGTCAGGCTTTGAAGAAAGGGTGAAAAGATCTTTAAATCTTAAGATGTTAAGAAGTTAGAGATGTCTAAGGAACTTTCTGTGGAAATAAAAGATCAATAAAAGAATTTGGATATAAAACCATCTTGATGCCCAAATCTTCCCCTCATGAATAGGCCAATGTTTTTTAGTATTCTGGACTGGCCCACCTTAGTCTTGGTCTCGGTACTCTGCCAGCCCCAAGATTTTTCTAGTCTATCCAAAGGCAATCAGGCAAGGGCAGTATCAAAGGACAAAAAGCAGTAAAGGTTTGGAATTGAGAAGTATGATAGCTGCCATTCTTTCATCCTCGGCTATGCTGATACAGTCAGCAGCGGAGGAGGGGTATTACAATTCTGTTCTGGCCCCCTTCCCCAAGTGCTGGCTTTATTAGTTTGTACTGTATTGTATTACTGACCATTGGTCTGTTTCTGGAAATTCGCTTCTGATTTTGGCTCTGCCGTTATCTCTCAGATTGACCTTCTGGCTCGATCACATTCACGATTCTGATACATTCCTCTGCTCTGAATCTACTTTGTTGTGGGTTCTTCAGTTTGTAGGGCGTTTATTTCTTATACTAGGTTCTGTGGGGATAACCCACATTCTGATCCTATATCTCATTAGTCCAGCTGCATCTGTAGAGACATTTGGGTGCCCAGGATCGATCCCTCAGCGCTTTGTGAGATTTCACTTATTCTACTGCTCTCTGTTGTCAGCCAGATCCTGTAAGTTTTGATATTTGTTTCAGTGGTAATATCACAACAATACCTTTCACCTCCAGACACTTGTGTTCCCCTCCTGATACCCCTCCAGACTCTCCGGTCCTCACCAGGTACCTCTGCCACTTCCAGACACTTGTGTTCACCTACATCACTGACCTCACCTACAGCACTGACCTCACCTACATCACTGACCTCACCTACAGCACTGACCTCACTTACAGCACTGACCTCACCTACAGCACTGACCTCACCTACAGCACTGACCTCACTTACAGCACTGACCTCACCTACAGCACTGACCTCACCTACAGCACTGACCTCACCTACAGCACTGACCTCACCTACAGCACTGACCTCACCTACAGCACTGACCTCACCTACAGCACTGACCTCACCTACAGCACTGACCTCACCTACAGCACTGACCTCACCTACAGCACTGACCTCACCTACAGCACTGACCTCACCTACAGCACTGACCTCACCTACAGCACTGACCTCACCTACAGCACTGACCTCACTTACAGCACTGACCTCACCTACAGCACTGACCTCACTTACAGCACTGACCTCACCTACAGCAATGACCTCACCTACAGCACTGACCTCACCTACAGCACTGACCTCACCTACAGCACTGACCTCACCTACAGCACTGACCTCACCTACAGCACTGACCTCACTTACAGCACTGACCTCACCTACAGCACTGACCTCACCTACAGCACTGACCTCACCTACAGCACTGACCTCACCTACAGCACTGACCTCACCTACAGCACTGACCTCACCTACAGCACTGACCTCACCTACAGCACTGACCTCACCTACAGCACTGACCTCACCTACAGCACTGACCTCACTTACAGCACTGACCTCACTTACAGCACTGACCTCACCTACAGCACTGACCTCACCTACAGCACTGACCTCACCTACAGCACTGACCTCACCTACAGCAATGACCTCACCTACAGCACTGACCTCACCTACAGCACTGACCTCACCTACAGCACTGACCTCACCTACAGCACTGACCTCACCTACAGCAATGACCTCACCTACAGCACTGACCTCACCTACAGCACTGACCTCACCTACAGCACTGACCTCACCTACAGCACTGACCTCACCTACAGCACTGACCTCACCTACAGCAATGACCTCACCTACAGCACTGACCTCACCTACAGCACTGACCTCACCTACAGCACTGACCTCACCTACAGCACTGACCTCACCTACAGCACTGACCTCACTTACAGCACTGACCTCACTTACAGCACTGACCTCACTTACAGCACTGACCTCACTTACAGCACTGACCTCACCTACAGCACTGACCTCACCTACAGCAATGACCTCACCTACAGCACTGACCTCACCTACAGCAATGACCTCACCTACAGCACTGACCTCACCTACAGCACTGACCTCACCTACAGCACTGACCTCACCTACAGCAATGACCTCACCTACAGCAATGACCTCACTTATAGCAATGGCCTCACTTACCTACATCACTGACCTCACTTACAGCACTGACCTCACCTACAGCAAAGACCTCACTTACAGCACTGACCTCACCTACAGCACTGACCTCACCTACAGCACTGACCTCACCTACAGCAATGACCTCACTTATAGCAATGGCCTCACCTACATCACTGACCTCACTTACAGCACTGACCTCACCTACAGCACTGACCTCACCTACAGCACTGACCTCACTTACAGCACTGACCTCACCTACAGCACTGACCTCACCTACAGCAATGACCTCACTTACAGCAATGACCTCACCTACAGCAATGACCTCACCTACATCACTGACCTCACTTACAGCACTGACCTCACCTACATCACTGACCTCACCTACAGCACTGACCTCACCTACAGCACTGACCTCACCTACAGCAATGACCTCACTTACAGCAATGACCTCACCTACAGCAATGACCTCACCTACATCACTGACCTCACCTACAGCACTGACCTCACCTACAGCACTGACCTCACTTACAGCACTGACCTCACCTACAGCACTGACCTCACTTACAGCACTGACCTCACCTACAGCACTGACCTCACCTACAGCACTGACCTCACCTACAGCACTGACCTCACCTACAGCAATGACCTCACCTACAGCAATGACCTCACCTACAGCACTGACCTCACTTACAGCACTGACCTCACCTACAGCAATGACCTCACTTATAGCAATGGCCTCACTTACAGCACTGACCTCACCTACAGCACTGACCTCACCTACAGCACTGACCTCACCTACAGCAGTGGCCACACTAGCAGCAATGACCTCACCTACAGCACTGACCTCACCTACAGCACTGACCTCACCTACAGCACTGACCTCACTTACATCACTGACCTCACCTACAGCACTGACCTCACTTACAGCACTGACCTCACCTACAGCACTGACCTCACCTACAGCACTGACCTCACCTACAGCACTGACCTCACCTACAGCACTGACCTCACCTACAGCACTGACCTCACCTACAGCACTGACCTCACTTACATCACTGACCTCACCTACAGCACTGACCTCACTTACAGCACTGACCTCACTTACAGCACTGACCTCACCTACAGCAGTGGCCACACTTGCAGCAATGACCTCACTTACATCACTGACCTCACCTACAGCACTGACCGCACTTACAGCACTGACCTCACCTACAGCACTGACCTCACCTACAGCACTGACCTCACCTACAGCACTGACCTCACCTACATCACTGACCTCACTTACAGCACTGACCTCACCTACAGCACTGACCTCACCTACAGCACTGACCTCACCTACATCACTGACCTCACCTACAGCACTGACCTCACCTACAGCACTGACCTCACTTACAGCACTGACCTCACCTACAGCACTGACCTCACCTACAGCAATGACCTCACTTACAGCAATGACCTCACCTACAGCAATGACCTCACCTACATCACTGACCTCACCTACAGCACTGACCTCACCTACATCACTGACCTCACTTACAGCACTGACCTCACCTACAGCACTGACCTCACCTACAGCAATGACCTCACTTACAGCAATGACCTCACCTACAGCAATGACCTCACTTACAGCACTGACCTCACTTACAGCACTGACCTCACCTACAGCACTGGCCACACTTGCAGCAATGACCTCACTTACATCACTGACCTCACCTACAGCACTGACCTCACTTACAGCACTGACCTCACTTACAGCACTGACCTCACTTACAGCACTGACCTCACTTACAGCACTGACCTCACCTACAGCAGTGGCCACACTTGCAGCAATGACCTCACTTACATCACTGACCTCACCTACAGCACTGACCTCACTTACAGCACTGACCTCACCTACAGCACTGACCTCACCTACAGCACTGACCTCACTTACAGCACTGACCTCACCTACAGCACTGACCTCACCTACAGCACTGACCTCACCTACAGCACTGACCTCACTTACATCACTGACCTCACTTACATCACTGACCTCACCTACAGCACTGACCTCACTTACAGCACTGACCTCACTTACAGCACTGACCTCACTTACAGCACTGACCTCACCTACAGCACTGACCTCACCTACATCACTGACCTCACTTACAGCACTGACTTCACTTAAAGCACTGACCTCACCTACATCACTGACCTCACTTACAGCAGTGGCCACACTTACAGCACTGACCTCACCTACAGCAGTGGCCACACTTGCAGCAATGACCTCACTTACAGCAGTGGCCTCACTTACAGCGCACTAGTGATCGATAGAGACGCTTGATTGGAAGATACAAGGTAGAGGTAAGATATGATAGCCTTAGATCGTTGACCACTACCCCCCCCCCCCCCCTCCTCACATACAGATACCAAGTGTACATGTGTTTAGAACAAGCATGGAGACTTGAAAGATCGACATATTGCAATCGATAAGATCTCGTTTTCTCTCCCTGACACCCATACTCCTCTCCAAAATGGCCAGATTTTGATCGTTGCCAAAAATAAACTATTAACCCTTCGATTTCTGAAAGCATTCTCAGTTTGAGGCAATTTTCCAGTCGTCCTTCCCTCTCTGTAACATCAGGCTTTGCTTCGTACCAATGTCTTTGGCAAGTAAGCAAATGTGCAGACGTGGTATGGGTGTGTTCACACATTCAGTTTCTTGATGCAATTTTTAAAGCCAAAGAGTAAGGCCCAGTTCACATCTGCATTCAGGCCATTCCGTTCCCCTCTCCGCATGTAAAATGCAGAGAGAAAAGTCTTGTAAGCAGCAGTTTTCTCTTCACATTTTTCGTGTGGAAACCGAGTGGAGTCCATTATAGTCTATGGAGCCCGTTATAGTCTATGGAGCCCGTTATAGTCTATGGAGCCCGTTATAGTCTATGGAGCTCTTTATAGTCTATGGAGCCCGTTATAGTCTATGGAGCCCGTTATAGTCTATGGAGCCCGTTATAGTCTATGGAGCCCGTTATAGTCTATGGAGCCCGTTATAGTCTATGGAGCCCGTTATAGTCTATGGAGCCCGTTATAGTCTATGGAGCCCGTTATAGTCTATGGAGCTCTTTATAGTCTATGGAGCCCGTTATAGTCTATGGAGCCCGTTATAGTCTATGGAGCCCGTTATAGTCTATGGAGCCCGTTATAGTCTATGGAGCCCTTTATAGTTATGGAGTTCTGGCAGTTTCCTAAGGTTACAGCTTTGTTATGCAGAAATATATCATGGCAGCAGAAAGGAGGATCATTATAGCACGTACATATTAGACAAGTCAAGTCTGAGGTAAAATCCAAGAACCTAAAGTACAGACCAAAAGTTTGGACACACCTTCTCATTCTGTGAGTTTTCTGTATCTCCATGACTATGACAATTGTAGATCACACTGAAGGCATCAATCTCAGAAGTAAGACATGTGGGATTATAGATTTACCAAACAGTGTGACACACCTGACAATCTATCTTCTATTCTCGCTTCCTTTTGCTTTCATTCCTGCTTTGCACACTCTTGGCATTCTCTTGATGAGCTCCATGAGGTAGTCACCTGAAATGGTCTTCCAACAGTCTTGAAGGAGATTCCAGAGATGCTTAGCACTTGTTGGCCCTTTTGTCTTCAC
The DNA here is from genome assembly GCF_031893055.1 of Leptodactylus fuscus. Classification (NCBI taxonomy): domain Eukaryota; kingdom Metazoa; phylum Chordata; class Amphibia; order Anura; family Leptodactylidae; genus Leptodactylus; species Leptodactylus fuscus. The sequence continues at coordinate 389,195 of NW_027439806.1, read as the reverse complement.
TCTGTGGTCCAGCTCATCCCAAACCATCTGGATTGGGTTCAGGTCTGGTGACTGTGGGGTCTGGGTCATCTGGCGTAGCCCCCCATCACTCTCCTTCTTGGTCACAGCCTGGAGGTGTTTGGGGTCATTGTCCGGATGGAATAGCATGCCGCTGCAAGATACTGTGGTAGCCATGCTGGTTCAGTATAAAACCCCAACAGTGTCACCAGCTTGGCCCCCCACACCATCACACCTCCTCCTCCATGTTTCATGGTGGGAACCAGGCATGTAGAGTTCATCCTGTCACCAAAGACACGCTGGTTGGAACCAGAGATCTCAAATTCGGACTCATCAGACCAAAGTACAGATTCCCACTGGTCTAATGTCCATTCCTTGTGGTCTCTTCTGCTTGTTGCCGGTCCTTAGCAGTGGTTTTCTAGCAGCTATTTTACCATGAAGGCCGGCGGCTGCACAAAGTCTCCTCTTACCAGTTGTTGTAGAGATGTGTCTGCTGCTAGAACTCTGTGTGGCATTGCCTGGTCTCTAATCTGAGATGCTGGTAACCTGCGATTTCTGAGACTGGTGACTCGGATGAACTTATCCTCCGCAGCAGAGGTGACTCTTGGTCTTCCTTTCCTGGGGCGGTCTTTATCCTCCGCAGCAGAAGTGACTCTTGGTCTTCCTTTCCTGGGGCGGTCCTCATGTCAGACAGTTTCTTGGTAGCGCTTGATGGTTTTTGCAACTGCACTTGGGGACACTTTCAAAGTTTTCCCAATTTTTCGGACTGACTGACCTTCATTTCTTACAGTAATGATGCCCACATGTTTTTCTTTACTTAGCTGCTCTTTTCTTGCCATAATACAAATTCTAAGAGTCTATTCAGTCGGACTATCAGCTGTGTATCCACCTGACTTCTGCACAACACAACTGATGGTCCCAACCCCATTTATAAGGCAAGAAATCCCACTTATTACACCTGACAGGGCACACCTGTGAAGTGAGAACCATTCCTGGTGACTACCTCATGGAGCTCATCAAGAGAATGCTAAGAGTTTGTAAAGCAGGAATCAGAGCAAAAGGAAACGAGAATAGAAGACAGATTGTCAGTTGTGTCACACTGTTTGGTAAGTCTATAATCCCACATGTCTTACTTCTGAGTTTTGATGTCTTCAGTGTGATCTACAATTGTCATAGTCATGGAAATACAGAAATCTCTGCGAGTGAGAAGGTGTGGCCAGAATTTTGGTCTGTACTGTATAAAAAACAAAAAACTTGAGTCTTCTGTAGTTGATCCCTTTTTGTAATGGCTACCTAATGATGACAGATTACAAGCTTTCAAAGCTCTCGGCTTCTTCCTCAGCACCTAGTAGGACTCTACACGACAGAGCACGACTATGATCGTACTTATATATAAGTATACAAACACTATCTACGCTCCATGTATCTTCTGTTTATATTCTGCTGTATAGTCACCTGTTGGCCATAGTCCATTTGGCACCAACCCAAGGGCTCTTACTGATCACAGTCCATGAATAGTCTGCTATTTTTAATCCCCAGGCATTTTACATCCTCTGGCACCGTGCCCGGGAACTGTGCTGCTGCTTCTGTCTAAACTGAAAACACATTCGAGTACACATGTGGTAGGAAAAGGAAAGAATTACAGAACACGGACACTGAACATGGACCCTGAAATCGGCACTGAACACTTGTTACTTCTTTGCCTTTTCTATAGATATTCCATAATAATACATTACTTATCCTGTACTAACCCTGAGTAACATCCTGTATTATACTCCAGAGCTGCGCTCACTATTCTGCTGGTACAGGGACTGTGTACATACATTACATTACTTATCCTGTATTATACCCCAGAGCTGCGCTCACTATTCTGCTGGTGCAGTCACTGTGTACATACATTACATTACATTACTTATCCTGTATTATACTCCAGAGCTGCGCTCACTATTCTGCTGGTACAGTCACTGTATACATACATTACATTACTTATCCTGTATTATACTCCAGAGCTGTGCTCACTATTCTGCTGGTACAGTCACTGTGTACATACATTACTTATCCTGTATTATACTCCAGAGCTGCGCTCACTATTCTGCTAGTCACTGTGTACATACATTACATTACTTCTCCTGTATTCTCCTCCAGAGCTGCGCTCACTAGTTAGCTTATTACAGCCATAGATTGTGCTATTTCTTCATTATGGTAAGAGCTGTGGAAACGTGTCATTTATAAGGCGCACATCAGCTGCTATCCGGGACAGGGTGAAAGGGTCAAGAAGAGGAAGTGAAATGAACACGTTTCGAAACAATTACTCAGCAAGAAGGAAAGGTCTCCACGTGTCAGTACAATATCACCGCATTCTTGTCTGAGGGACAGGGGACAGCCATCTGGAAATGAACTCGACATGATGGTGAAGAAGAAGGATGTCACCTGTGCAGCGAGCCAGTGCCGGATGTATGCGTGTAGTCAGAAGAGCCGGAGGTTTATATAGTAACAATGAGAGTGTCATCAGCTATTCCCATATGTCCTATATAACATAACGGAGAAGTGCCCCCCATGTGAAAGTGGTGCTAGTGGGGTGACACGCCCGAGTTCCTCCATATAATATGTATAGTTATTTGTGGTGGAGATCTGCCCGAGGTCACGTACGTATGTACGATGATATACAATAAACTCTATGGAGATGTCGTCCATTGCAGGATAACTGGACACAACTGTAAGACACATCAGCGTGACTCAGCGCCTGCAGTCATATACTGCAAACACATGCAACCTAACTACTGCCATTGCATCATGTTGTACCTAGATAATGCTGCCGTAGTGTTCATCACTTCCACTATGCCGTACATAAATTGCATCGTCATACGGTACACTGCTATACTGTGCAGAAATAGTCATATATAATATACATAATACAGCTATACAGTGCTCAACATCTTACCACATATCAGCTGTTAATCAATATCGCACCATGCCCTATCTAAATAATACTGACTCAGAATGCCAAAAAGTACCGTCATAGAGTGATAAGAATACCGCTATCCTGAATGGTACTATAGTGTGGCAGAAGGTACTGCGATCAAGCAAGTGACCAGGAACAATTCAAGACATGTGTTACCGCTCCACAATCCCATGTTTGAGAGCCCCACCTACCGCTATAATGAGCCCCTCCGGCCTCTGTCCAGCTCTTACCTGGCCGTAACCCTGCTGAGACGACTGTCCTCTATAGCTAGGCATACCGCCCTCTGCTGTCCCAGTAACCGCCATTCACTCCTCGCTCTGTACTCCTTCCATACAGGACGGTCTTCTTAGCGCAGTTGCAGAGGTAAGAGACGGTGCACAGAGATCGGACGCTCATTTTAATGATGGGTACGGGGTTCTGGAGCACCTTTAACCCTTTCACTGCCAGTGGTTTTTGCACCACTGGTCGGCAGGAAAATTCTCATACGTCGAACAAACGTAACCTAAATTGCAATATGAAAAAAAAATAGCACTACCCCCCCCCCCCCCCGCCCCCATATTCAGATTTTTTTATATGTATTGTGTATGTTTTATGTTAAAAGTGTTACCCAAACAAAAAGCTTTATGTGCCAGACCTCCTACAAATGAACATGTGCAGGGTCTGTACATAGCACCAAATGCAGAGCACTAGGCCACCAGGATCAAAGGACATCCTGCCAGTGGGGGAGGGGTGGATGACAGCGCTGGTCGTGACGGCCACCATTACCTATAGACTACTGTGCTTATATGATGGCACCATAGTGATCGTGAATAATCCGGCCATACTATGCATAAATAACACTCCACAGTATTCACTTCTATCCGTACCAAACACCAGGCGCGCACAATAGAATTCAATAGAACAAGCCATTCTCCATTTTCATGAGCAGGTCTGCTGGTTCGGTTTGGAGTTGTACAGTAAGAGGCGATGGTTGTACGTATATACAGTAAGGACATGCTGGCTGAGCCGGCCTAACCCTACTCCGGACTAAACGCAGTAGTACAAGCCCTTCACGTCCCGTGCACCGCAAGGTTTTTTCAACAAATTTTGTCCTGTAATAGTTTCTGTACATAAGATCTCTGACTTCCTTAGTTCCAGCCTGAGACATGACAAGGAGAGATTCTGTTCCCAAATCTAAACGTTCCGTCACGGTCTTAGTAACCGCGAGCACATGGACATTTACTGCTGAGCTGTTTTTCTTCAGTATGGGGAAATTTTTGTGTGTGTGGGGGGAATGGGGGGTGTTAGAGTTACTTTGTTAATACACATCAATAAGTATCATATAAGGGAACTAAATATATTATATGATCTGATCTGCTCCAGGCAGTGCTGACACACTGGAGGGGAAAACACCTTTATTCCACATTAGCAGTTTGCTAATATTAAACATGGCGGGAAAAAGAAAATCTAATTTGTCACAAACAACTAGATCTATGAAAGAGCCAAAAGTCACAGAGTTCTCCTCAAGCGGAGCTGACAGGGATCATCGGCACCAACAACACGCTCATTATACAGAGTCCCAGTGAGCTGCTGAGATGCTGCAACAATCACGGGCACAGTGCGAGGAACAACTTCAGTGCCAGGCCAGCTTGAGAGCTGCCAAAACGTCGGAGCAGGCGGATCATCAACGCCAACAACACGCTCATTGTATGGCTTCCCAGCGAGCTGCTGGAACAATCACAGGCACAGCGCAAGGAACGCGTTCAGCGACAGGCCAGCTTCACAGCTGTCAAAACACTGGAGCAAGTGGATCATCAACACCAACAACACGCTCATTATATGGTGTCCCAGCGAGCTGCTGAGATGTCGGAACAATCACAGGCATGGCATGAGGAACAAGGTCATCAGCAGAACAGCTTGAGAGCTGCCGAAATGCCGGAGCAGGCAAACCATCGACGGCAGCAATTTGCTGAATATAGGCGGATTATCCACTCCAACAACACGCAGACGAAGTCGGGGGCAGAGTCATCTCTAGAGCCTAATGATGTCATCTCTAGAGCCTAATGATGTCATCTGTAGAATCTAATGATGTCATGTGTAGAACCTAATGATGTCATCTGTAGAACCTAATGATGTCATCTGTAGAGCCTAATGATGTCATCTGTAGAATCTAATGATGTCATGTGTAGAGCCTAATGATGTCATCTGTAGAATCTAATGATGTCATGTGTAGAGCCTAATGATGTCATCTGTAGAATCTAATGATGTCATGTGTAGAACCTAATGATGTCATCTGTAGAATCTAATGATGTCATGTGTAGAGTCTAATGATGTCAGCAGTTGTACCTATCACTCATAATAATGACATCACTGCTAGATACAGTACATATATGCAGTGATAGCATTGACATACTGATGCCTGATGTTTAGGGTCTAGCAGTGAATTTACGGATGAATTTCCCTTTCTTGTTACTGCTGGGAAATAATATTCATGGCACAATTCACACAGAAGTGCTGTCCATACATGACTCATTCAGCACAAGTACAATCCTGCCATGGACTTCCCATTTGTGTGATTGTCTTATCAGTAGTCGTACGCTAAAGATACGGGAGAAGTTATATTACAGTCTCCGGAAACTGCTTCACTATCCTCAAGTCATCTCCAGCTGCTTACTGACTGACTGCTGAGTCTATGGGCTTCTATAGCAGGATAGTGATAGATAATAGATGGATGTATTATACACAGAAAATGGTCACATGTTGTATAATAATACAATATATACTGATAATGGTCACATGACTATATAATAATACTGATATACACTGATAATGGTCACATGACTATATAATAGTGATATACACTGATATTGGTCACATGACTATATAATAATACTGATATACACTGATAATGGTCACATGACTATATAACAATACTGATATACACTGATATTGGTCACATGATTATATAATAATACTGATATACCCTGATATTGGTCACATGACTATATAATAATACTGATATACACTGATATTAGCCACATGACTATATAATAATACTGATATACACTGATATTAGCCACATGACTATATAATACTGATATACACTGATATTGGCCACATGACTATATAATAATACTGATATACACTGATATTGGCCACATGACTATATAATAATACTGATATACACTGATATTAGCCACATGACTATATAATAATACTGATATACACTGATAATGGTCACATGACTATATAATAATACTGATATACACTGATAATGGTCACATGACTATATAATAATACTGATATACACTGATAATGGTCACATGACTATATAATAATACTGATATACACTGATATTAGCCACATGACTATATAATACTGATATACACTGATATTGGCCACATGACTATATAATAATACTGATATACACTGATATTGGCCACATGACTATATAATAATACTGATATACACTGATATTAGCCACATGACTATATAATAATACTGATATACACTGATATTGGCCACATGACTATATAATAATACTGATATACACTGATATTGGCCACATGACTATATAATACTGATATACACTGATATTGGCCACATGACTATATAATAATACTGATATACACTGATATTGGCCACATGACTATATAATAATACTGATATACACTGATATTGGCCACATGACTATATAATAATACTGATATACACTGATATTGGCCACATGACTATATAATACTGATATACACTGATATTGGCCACATGACTATATAATAATACTGATATACACTGATATTGGCCACATGACTATATAATAATACTGATATACACTGATATTGGCCACATGACTATATAATAATACTGATATACACTGATATTGGCCACATGACTATATAATAATACTGATATACACTGATATTGGCCACATGGCTGTATAATAATACTGATATACACTGATATTAGCCACATGACTATATAATACTGATATACACTGATATTAGCCACATGACTATATAATACTGATATTGGCCACATGGCTGTATAATAATACTGATATACACTAATATTAGCCACATGACTATATAATACTGATATACACTGATATTGGCCACATGACTATATAATAATACTGATATACCCTGATATTGGCCACATGACTATATAATAATACTGCTATACACTGATATTGGCCACATGACTATATAATAATACTGATATACACTGATATTAGACACATGACTATATAATACTGATATTGGCCACATGGCTGTATAATAATACTGATATACACTAATATTAGCCACATGACTATATAATACTGATATTGGCCACATGACTATATAATAATACTGCTATACACTGTCCGGCTATCTTATGGGTATGGGGGTTTGCTGACAGGCGATGTCAGGGGAAGAAGGATTAGGCAAGTTGTTTGGCTGACAGCTATTAAAGGTATATGATCAGTGTAAGGTCAGCGGCGTGGTGGAGGGCGCGCGCTAATCCCATTACTCACATCCTTATCATTCACATCTGCCTGTCAGTGCTTATAGCGCCGTGGCTCGGGGTATATTCTGTCAGTCAGGGCTTGGATCATTCTTGCCTGTCTTTTTATCTCGCTGTCCCCCTGCCAAGGCTTTGCACAATCATACTGTAATAATTACCTACCAGTCACACCCATATCCAAATCTTCACATGTCGGCCGCCCGCATTTTCCATCTCAATAGATTGGTGATTAACCTTCAGATAAAAAGAAGCCAAGGTGCTATCCTTATGGATTAAATCCCTGGGGGGCGAGTCTCCCCGTCACGTGCCAGGTCCTGGGGTGCAGAGGGTTTAATTCCAGTATTTGGGGAGTGATATTGCTTGAGAGGTTATTCTGAAGGTGCAAGTTCCTGGCTTTCAAGGGGGAATGTAGCGTGCAGGACAGACAGTCGCGGTTAATATTTCACCAGCAGTTGGAACTGGGAGAAAGGTGCTGAGGGGATGTGATTTAGAATCCTTTTCCCAATTCATATATGTGTCTGTAAGGGAGGATTTCCTGAACGAAGAAAAAACTGAGTATCCAGAAGGAAGTAGGCAATGCAGAACTCATCACGTCATCTCTCCCGTGAGACTCACTGCTCTATGTATATACACATAGGCAGGCGTTAGACCCAGTACCTATAGTCTCTATATACATTGGACGTTATAATATATAGTGAGAAGTGTCAGTGCCCCATACTACAGCAGACATAGAATATCTATTATACAAGAAATCCACCTCTTAGTGTAATGTAATATCATTATAATACAGAGACCTGGCCGTAAGAGCTAACAATCTACAGGAGGGTGAAAATGTGAGAAGTAGAAGTTATGGGTGAGATAAAGCGACGAGGGCAAAGAGGTGCAGAGGAGAAAGTGTATGTGCTGGGCAGAGAGGTGCGGAGGAGAAAGTGTATGTGCTGGGCAGAGAGGTGCAGAGGAGAAAGTGTATGTGCTGGGCAGAGAGGTGCAGAGGAGAAAGTGTATGTGCTGGGCAGAGAGGTGCGGAGGAGAAAGTGTATGTGCTGGGCAGAGAGGTGCGGAGGAGAAAGTGTATGTGCTGGGCAGAGAGGTGCGGAGGAGAAAGTGTATGTGCTGGGCAGAGAGGTGCGGAGGAGAAAGTGTATGTGCTGGGCAGAGAGGTGCAGAGGAGAAAGTGTATGTGCTGGGCAGAGAGGTGCGGAGGAGAAAGTGTATGTGCTGGGCAGAGAGGTGCAGAGGAGAAAGTGTATGTGCTGGGCAGAGAGGTGCGGAGGAGAAAGTGTATGTGCTGGGCAGAGAGGTGCGGAGGAGAAAGTGTATGTGCTGGGCAGAGAGGTGCGGAGGAGAAAGTGTATGTGCTGGGCAGCGGGTAACCAGGGCAGAGAGGTGCGGAGGAGAAAGTGTATGTGCTGGGCAGCGGGTAACCAGGGCAGAGAGGTGCGGAGGAGAAAGTGTATGTGCTTGGCAGGGGGTAACAAGGGCAGAGAGGTGCGGAGGAGAAGGTGTATGTGCTGGGCAGGGGGTAACCAGGGCAGAGAGGTGCAGAGGAGAAAGTGTATGTGCTGGGCAGCGGGTACCCAGGGCAGAGAGGTGCGGAGGAGAAAGTGTATGTGCTGGGCAGCGGGGTAACAAGGGCAGAGAGGTGCGGAGGAGAAAGTGTATGTGCTGGGCAGAGAGGTGCGGAGGAGAAAGTGTATGTGCTGGGCAGGGGGTAACCAGGGCAGAGAGGTGCGGAGGAGAAAGTGTATGTGCTGGGCAGGGGGTAACAAGGGCAGAGAGGTGCAGAGGAGAAGGTGTATGTGCTGGGCAGGGGGTAACCAGGGCAGAGAGGTGCAGAGGAGAAAGTGTATGTGCTGGGCAGCGGGTAACCAGGGCAGAGAGGTGCAGAGGAGAAAGTGTATGTGCTGGGCAGAGAGGTGCAGAGGAGAAAGTGTATGTGCTGGGCAGGGGGTAACAAGGGCAGAGAGGTGCAGAGGAGAAGGTGTATGTGCTGGGCAGGGGGTAACAAGGGCAGAGAGGTGCAGAGGAGAAGGTGTATGTGCTGGGCAGCGGGTAACCAGGGCAGAGAGGTGCGGAGGAGAAAGTGTATGTGCTGGGCAGAGAGGTGCGGAGGAGAAAGTGTATGTGCTGGGCAGAGAGGTGCGGAGGAGAAAGTGTATGTGCTGGGCAGAGAGGTGCGGAGGAGAAAGTGTATGTGCTGGGCAGAGAGGTGCGGAGGAGAAAGTGTATGTGCTGGGCAGAGAGGTGCGGAGGAGAAAGTGTATGTGCTGGGCAGCGGGTAACCAGGGCAGAGAGGTGCGGAGGAGAAAGTGTATGTGCTGGGCAGAGAGGTGCAGAGGAGAAAGTGTATGTGCTGGGCAGAGAGGTGCGGAGGAGAAGGTGTATGTGCTGGGCAGCGGGTAACCAGCGCAGAGAGGTGCAGAGGAGAAAGTGTATGTGCTGGGCAGGGGGTAACCAGGGCAGAGAGGTGCAGAGGAGAAAGTGTATGTGCTGGGCAGGGGGTAACCAGGGCAGAGAGGTGCAGAGGAGAAAGTGTATGTGCTGGGCAGAGAGGTGCGGAGGAGAAAGTGTATGTGCTGGGCAGCGGGTAACCAGGGCAGAGAGGTGCAGAGGAGAAAGTGTATGTGCTGGGCAGAGAGGTGCGGAGGAGAAGGTGTATGTGCTGGGCAGCGGGTAACCAGGGCAGAGAGGTGCAGAGGAGAAAGTGTATGTGCTGGGCAGCGGGTAACCAGGGCAGAGAGGTGCAGAGGAGAAAGTGTATGTGCTGGGCAGGGGGTAACCAGGGCAGAGAGGTGCAGAGGAGAAAGTGTATGTGCTGGGCAGCGGGTAACCAGGGCAGAGAGGTGCAGAGGAGAAAGTGTATGTGCTGGGCAGAGAGGTGCGGAGGAGAAAGTGTATGTGCTGGGCAGCGGGTAACCAGGGCAGAGAGGTGCGGAGGAGAAAGTGTATGTGCTGGGCAGAGAGGTGCGGAGGAGAAAGTGTATGTGCTGGGCAGCGGGTAACCAGGGCAGAGAGGTGCGGAGGAGAAAGTGTATGTGCTGGGCAGGGGGTACCCAGGGCAGAGAGGTGCAGAGGAGAAGGTGTATGTGCTGGGCAGCGGGTAACCAGGGCAGAGAGGTGCAGAGGAGAAAGTGTATGTGCTGGGCAGAGAGGTGCGGAGGAGAAAGTGTATGTGCTGGGCAGCGGGTACCCAGGGCAGAGAGGTGCGGAGGAGAAAGTGTATGTGCTGGGCAGCGGGTAACAAGGGCAGAGAGGTGCGGAGGAGAAAGTGTATGTGCTGGGCAGCGGGTAACAAGGGCAGAGAGGTGCAGAGGAGAAGGTGTATGTGCTGGGCAGGGGGTAACAAGGGCAGAGAGGTGCAGAGGAGAAGGTGTATGTGCTGGGCAGGGGGTAACAAGGGCAGAGAGGTGCGGAGGAGAAGGTGTATGTGCTGGGCAGAAGGTAACAAGGGCAGAGAGGTGCAGAGGAGAAAGTGTATGTGCTGGGCAGCGGGTACCCAGGGCAGAGAGGTGCGGAGGAGAAAGTGTATGTGCTGGGCAGGGGGTAACCAGGGCAGAGAGGTGCAGAGGAGAAAGTGTATGTGCTGGGCAGAGAGGTGCAGAGGAGAAGGTGTATGTGCTGGGCAGGGGGTAACCAGGGCAGAGAGGTGCGGAGGAGAAAGTGTATGTGCTGGGCAGAGAGGTGCAGAGGAGAAGGTGTATGTGCTGGGCAGCGGGTAACCAGGGCAGAGAGGTGCGGAGGAGAAGGTGTATGTGCTGGGCAGGGGGTAACCAGGGCAGAGAGGTGCGGAGGAGAAAGTGTATGTGCTGGGCAGAGAGGTGCGGAGGAGAAAGTGTATGTGCTGGGCAGAGAGGTGCAGAGGAGAAAGTGTATGTGCTGGGCAGCGGGTAACCAGGGCAGAGAGGTGCGGAGGAGAAAGTGTATGTGCTGGGCAGGGGGTAACCAGGGCAGAGAGGTGCAGAGGAGAAGGTGTATGTGCTGGGCAGGGGGTAACCAGGGCAGAGAGGTGCAGAGGAGAAGGTGTATGTGCTGGGCAGGGGGTAACAAGGGCAGAGAGGTGCGGAGGAGAAAGTGTATGTGCTGGGCAGCGGGTAACCAGGGCAGAGAGGTGCAGAGGAGAAGGTGTATGTGCTGGGCAGGGGGTAACAAGGGCAGAGAGGTGCGGAGGAGAAAGTGTATGTGCTGGGCAGAGAGGTGCGGAGGAGAAAGTGTATGTGCTGGGCAGCGGGTAACCAGGGCAGAGAGGTGCGGAGGAGAAAGTGTATGTGCTGGGCAGGGGGTAACCAGGGCAGAGAGGTGCAGAGGAGAAGGTGTATGTGCTGGGCAGGGGGTAACAAGGGCAGAGAGGTGCGGAGGAGAAGGTGTATGTGCTGGGCAGCGGGTAACCAGGGCAGAGAGGTGCGGAGGAGAAAGTGTATGTGCTGGGCAGCGGGTAACCAGGGCAGAGAGGTGCGGAGGAGAAAGTGTATGTGCTGGGCAGGGGGTAACCAGGGCAGAGAGGTGCAGAGGAGAAAGTGTATGTGCTGGGCAGCGGGTAACCAGGGCAGAGAGGTGCGGAGGAGAAAGTGTATGTGCTGGGCAGGGGGTAACAAGGGCAGAGAGGTGCGGAGGAGAAAGTGTATGTGCTGGGCAGGGGGTACCCAGGGCAGAGAGGTGCGGAGGAGAAAGTGTATGTGCTGGGCAGCGGGGTAACAAGGGCAGAGAGGTGCGGAGGAGAAAGTGTATGTGCTGGGCAGGGGGTAACAAGGGCAGAGAGGTGCGGAGGAGAAAGTGTATGTGCTGGGCAGCGGGTAACCAGGGCAGAGAGGTGCAGAGGAGAAGGTGTATGTGCTGGGCAGGGGGTAACCAGGGCAGAGAGGTGCAGAGGAGAAGGTGTATGTGCTGGGCAGCGGGTAACCAGGGCAGAGAGGTGCAGAGGAGAAGGTGTATGTGCTGGGCAGGGGGTAACAAGGGCAGAGAGGTGCGGAGGAGAAAGTGTATGTGCTGGGCAGCGGGTAACCAGGGCAGAGAGGTGCAGAGGAGAAGGTGTATGTGCTGGGCAGGGGGTAACAAGGGCAGAGAGGTGCGGAGGAGAAGGTGTATGTGCTGGGCAGGGGGTAACAAGGGCAGAGAGGTGCGGAGGAGAAAGTGTATGTGCTGGGCAGCGGGTAACCAGGGCAGAGAGGTGCGGAGGAGAAAGTGTATGTGCTGGGCAGGGGGTAACAAGGGCAGAGAGGTGCGGAGGAGAAAGTGTATGTGCTGGGCAGCGGGTAACCAGGGCAGAGAGGTGCGGAGGAGAAAGTGTATGTGCTGGGCAGCGGGTAACCAGGGCAGAGAGGTGCGGAGGAGAAAGTGTATGTGCTGGGCAGCGGGTAACCAGGGCAGAGAGGTGCAGAGGAGAAGGTGTATGTGCTGGGCAGGGGGTAACCAGGGCAGAGAGGTGCGGAGGAGAAAGTGTATGTGCTGGGCAGGGGGTAACAAGGGCAGAGAGGTGCAGAGGAGAAAGTGTATGTGCTTGGCAGGGGGTAACAAGGGCAGAGAGGTGCAGAGGAGAAAGTGTATGTGCTTGGCAGGGGGTAACAAGGGCAGAGAGGTGCGGAGGAGAAAGTGTATGTGCTGGGCAGGGGGTAACAAGGGCAGAGAGGTGCAGAGGAGAAAGTGTATGTGCTTGGCAGCGGGTACCCAGGGCACAGAGGTGCGGAGGAGAAAGTGTATGTGCTGGGCAGAGAGGTGCGGAGGAGAAAGTGTATGTGCTGGGCAGCGGGTAACCAGGGCAGAGAGGTGCGGAGGAGAAAGTGTATGTGCTGGGCAGGGGGTAACCAGGGCAGAGAGGTGCAGAGGAGAAGGTGTATGTGCTGGGCAGGGGGTAACAAGGGCAGAGAGGTGCGGAGGAGAAGGTGTATGTGCTGGGCAGCGGGTAACCAGGGCAGAGAGGTGCGGAGGAGAAAGTGTATGTGCTGGGCAGCGGGTAACCAGGGCAGAGAGGTGCGGAGGAGAAAGTGTATGTGCTGGGCAGCGGGTAACCAGGGCAGAGAGGTGCAGAGGAGAAAGTGTATGTGCTGGGCAGCGGGTAACCAGGGCAGAGAGGTGCGGAGGAGAAAGTGTATGTGCTGGGCAGGGGGTAACAAGGGCAGAGAGGTGCGGAGGAGAAAGTGTATGTGCTGGGCAGGGGGTACCCAGGGCAGAGAGGTGCGGAGGAGAAAGTGTATGTGCTGGGCAGCGGGGTAACAAGGGCAGAGAGGTGCGGAGGAGAAAGTGTATGTGCTGGGCAGGGGGTAACAAGGGCAGAGAGGTGCGGAGGAGAAAGTGTATGTGCTGGGCAGGGGGTAACAAGGGCAGAGAGGTGCGGAGGAGAAAGTGTATGTGCTGGGCAGGGGGTAACCAGGGCAGAGAGGTGCAGAGGAGAAAGTGTATGTGCTGGGCAGGGGGTAACCAGGGCAGAGAGGTGCAGAGGAGAAAGTGTATGTGCTGGGCAGAGAGGTGCGGAGGAGAAAGTGTATGTGCTGGGCAGCGGGTAACAAGGGCAGAGAGGTGCAGAGGAGAAAGTGTATGTGCTGGGCAGCGGGTAACCAGGGCAGAGAGGTGCGGAGGAGAAAGTGTATGTGCTGGGCAGAGAGGTGCAGAGGAGAAAGTGTATGTGCTGGGCAGCGGGTAACCAGGGCAGAGAGGTGCGGAGGAGAAAGTGTATGTGCTGGGCAGAGAGGTGCGGAGGAGAAAGTGTATGTGCTGGGCAGCGGGTAACAAGGGCAGAGAGGTGCAGAGGAGAAGGTGTATGTGCTGGGCAGGGGGTAACAAGGGCAGAGAGGTGCAGAGGAGAAGGTGTATGTGCTGGGCAGAAGGTAACAAGGGCAGAGAGGTGCAGAGGAGAAAGTGTATGTGCTGGGCAGCGGGTAACCAGGGCAGAGAGGTGCGGAGGAGAAAGTGTATGTGCTGGGCAGAGAGGTGCGGAGGAGAAAGTGTATGTGCTGGGCAGAGAGGTGCAGAGGAGAAAGTGTATGTGCTGGGCAGCGGGTACCCAGGGCAGAGAGGTGCGGAGGAGAAAGTGTATGTGCTGGGCAGCGGGTACCCAGGGCAGAGAGGTGCAGAGGAGAAAGTGTATGTGCTGGGCAGCGGGTAACCAGGGCAGAGAGGTGCAGAGGAGAAGGTGTATGTGCTGGGCAGAGAGGTGCGGAGGAGAAAGTGTATGTGCTGGGCAGGGGGTAACCTGGGCAGGGGGTAACCAGGGCAGAGAGGTGCGGAGGAGAAAGTGTATGTGCTGGGCAGGGGGTAACAAGGGCAGAGAGGTGCGGAGGAGAAGGTGTATGTGCTGGGCAGCGGGTAACCAGGGCAGAGAGGTGCGGAGGAGAAAGTGTATGTGCTGGGCAGGGGGTAACCAGGGCAGAGAGGTGCGGAGGAGAAAGTGTATGTGCTGGGCAGCGGGTAACCAGGGCAGAGAGGTGCGGAGGAGAAAGTGTATGTGCTGGGCAGCGGGTAACCAGGGCAGAGAGGTGCGGAGGAGAAAGTGTATGTGCTGGGCAGCGGGTAACCAGGGCAGAGAGGTGCGGAGGAGAAAGTGTATGTGCTGGGCAGCGGGTAACCAGGGCAGAGAGGTGCGGAGGAGAAAGTGTATGTGCTGGGCAGCGGGTAACCAGGGCAGAGAGGTGCGGAGGAGAAAGTGTATGTGCTGGGCAGCGGGGTAACAAGGGCAGAGAGGTGCGGAGGAGAAAGTGTATGTGCTGGGCAGGGGGTAACAAGGGCAGAGAGGTGCGGAGGAGAAGGTGTATGTGCTGGGCAGCGGGTAACCAGGGCAGAGAGGTGCAGAGGAGAAAGTGTATGTGCTGGGCAGAGAGGTGCGGAGGAGAAAGTGTATGTGCTGGGCAGGGGGTAACCAGGGCAGAGAGGTGCAGAGGAGAAAGTGTATGTGCTGGGCAGAGAGGTGCGGAGGAGAAAGTGTATGTGCTGGGCAGCGGGTAACCAGGGCAGAGAGGTGCGGAGGAGAAAGTGTATGTGCTGGGCAGAGAGGTGCGGAGGAGAAAGTGTATGTGCTGGGCAGGGGGTAACCAGGGCAGAGAGGTGCGGAGGAGAAAGTGTATGTGCTGGGCAGGGGGTAACCAGGGCAGAGAGGTGCGGAGGAGAAAGTGTATGTGCTGGGCAGGGGGTAACCAGGGCAGAGAGGTGCAGAGGAGAAAGTGTATGTGCTGGGCAGAGAGGTGCGGAGGAGAAAGTGTATGTGCTGGGCAGAGAGGTGCGGAGGAGAAAGTGTATGTGCTGGGCAGGGGGTAACCAGGGCAGAGAGGTGCGGAGGAGAAAGTGTATGTGCTGGGCAGGGGGTAACCAGGGCAGAGAGGTGCGGAGGAGAAAGTGTATGTGCTGGGCAGGGGGTAACCAGGGCAGAGAGGTGCAGAGGAGAAAGTGTATGTGCTGGGCAGAGAGGTGCGGAGGAGAAAGTGTATGTGCTGGGCAGCGGGTAACCAGGGCAGAGAGGTGCGGAGGAGAAAGTGTATGTGCTGGGCAGGGGGTAACCAGGGCAGAGAGGTGCGGAGGAGAAAGTGTATGTGCTGGGCAGCGGGTAACCAGGGCAGAGAGGTGCGGAGGAGAAAGTGTATGTGCTGGGCAGCGGGTACCCAGGGCAGAGAGGTGCGGAGGAGAAAGTGTATGTGCTGGGCAGGGGGTAACCAGGGCAGAGAGGTGCAGAGGAGAAAGTGTATGTGCTGGGCAGAGAGGTGCGGAGGAGAAAGTGTATGTGCTGGGCAGCGGGTAACCAGGGCAGAGAGGTGCGGAGGAGAAAGTGTATGTGCTGGGCAGAGAGGTGCGGAGGAGAAAGTGTATGTGCTGGGCAGCGGGTAACCAGGGCAGAGAAGTGCGGAGGAGAAAGTGTATGTGCTGGGCAGAGAGGTGCGGAGGAGAAAGTGTATGTGCTGGGCAGGGGGTAACCAGGGCAGAGAGGTGCGGAGGAGAAAGTGTATGTGCTGGGCAGCGGGTAACCAGGGCAGAGAGGTGCGGAGGAGAAAGTGTATGTGCTGGGCAGCGGGTAACCAGGGCAGAGAGGTGCGGAGGAGAAAGTGTATGTGCTGGGCAGGGGGTAACAAGGGCAGAGAGGTGCGGAGGAGAAAGTGTATGTGCTGGGCAGCGGGTAACCAGGGCAGAGAGGTGCGGAGGAGAAGGTGTATGTGCTGGGCAGCGGGTAACCAGGGCAGAGAGGTGCGGAGGAGAAAGTGTATGTGCTGGGCAGCGGGTAACCAGGGCAGAGAGGTGCGGAGGAGAAAGTGTATGTGCTGGGCAGCGGGTAACCAGGGCAGAGAGGTGCGGAGGAGAAAGTGTATGTGCTGGGCAGGGGGTAACAAGGGCAGAGAGGTGCGGAGGAGAAAGTGTATGTGCTGGGCAGCGGGTACCCAGGGCAGAGAGGTGCGGAGGAGAAAGTGTATGTGCTGGGCAGGGGGTAACAAGGGCAGAGAGGTGCGGAGGAGAAAGTGTATGTGCTGGGCAGCGGGTAACCAGGGCAGAGAGGTGCGGAGGAGAAAGTGTATGTGCTGGGCAGGGGGTAACAAGGGCAGAGAGGTGCAGAGGAGAAAGTGTATGTGCTTGGCAGGGGGTAACAAGGGCAGAGAGGTGCGGAGGAGAAAGTGTATGTGCTGGGCAGGGGGTAACAAGGGCAGAGAGGTGCGGAGGAGAAAGTGTATGTGCTGGGCAGCGGGTACCCAGGGCAGAGAGGTGCGGAGGAGAAAGTGTATGTGCTGGGCAGGGGGTAACCAGGGCAGAGAGGTGCAGAGGAGAAAGTGTATGTGCTGGGCAGGGGGTAACAAGGGCAGAGAGGTGCGGAGGAGAAGGTGTATGTGCTGGGCAGGGGGTAACAAGGGCAGAGAGGTGCAGAGGAGAAAGTGTATGTGCTTGGCAGGGGGTAACAAGGGCAGAGAGGTGCGGAGGAGAAAGTGTATGTGCTGGGCAGGGGGTAACAAGGGCAGAGAGGTGCGGAGGAGAAAGTGTATGTGCTGGGCAGCGGGTACCCAGGGCAGAGAGGTGCGGAGGAGAAAGTGTATGTGCTGGGCAGGGGGTAACAAGGGCAGAGAGGTGCGGAGGAGAAAGTGTATGTGCTGGGCAGGGGGTAACCAGGGCAGAGAGGTGCGGAGGAGAAAGTGTATGTGCTGGGCAGCGGGTAACCAGGGCAGAGAGGTGCGGAGGAGAAAGTGTATGTGCTGGGCAGGGGGTAACAAGGGCAGAGAGGTGCGGAAGAGAAAGTGTATGTGCTGGGCAGAGAGGTGCGGAGGAGAAGGTGTATGTGCTGGGCAGGGGGTAACCAGGGCAGAGAGGTGCGGAGGAGAAAGTGTATGTGCTGGGCAGCGGGTAACCAGGGCAGAGAGGTGCGGAGGAGAAAGTGTATGTGCTGGGCAGGGGGTAACAAGGGCAGAGAGGTGCAGAGGAGAAAGTGTATGTGCTGGGCAGAGAGGTGCGGAGGAGAAGGTGTATGTGCTGGGCAGCGGGTAACCAGGGCAGAGAGGTGCAGAGGAGAAAGTGTATGTGCTGGGCAGAGAGGTGCGGAGGAGAAAGTGTATGTGCTGGGCAGCGGGTACCCAGGGCAGAGAGGTGCAGAGGAGAAAGTGTATGTGCTGGGCAGCGGGTACCCAGGGCAGAGAGGTGCGGAGGAGAAAGTGTATGTGCTGGGCAGCGGGTAACCAGGGCAGAGAGGTGCGGAGGAGAAAGTGTATGTGCTGGGCAGCGGGTAACCAGGGCAGAGAGGTGCGGAGGAGAAAGTGTATGTGCTGGGCAGCGGGTAACCAGGGCAGAGAGGTGCGGAGGAGAAAGTGTATGTGCTGGGCAGGGGGTAACCAGGGCAGAGAGGTGCAGAGGAGAAAGTGTATGTGCTGGGCAGGGGGTAACCAGGGCAGAGAGGTGCGGAGGAGAAAGTGTATGTGCTGGGCAGGGGGTAACCAGGGCAGAGAGGTGCAGAGGAGAAAGTGTATGTGCTGGGCAGGGGGTAACCAGGGCAGAGAGGTGCGGAGGAGAAAGTGTATGTGCTGGGCAGCGGGTAACCAGGGCAGAGAGGTGCGGAGGAGAAAGTGTATGTGCTGGGCAGAGAGGTGCGGAGGAGAAAGTGTATGTGCTGGGCAGCGGGTAACCAGGGCAGAGAGGTGCGGAGGAGAAAGTGTATGTGCTGGGCAGCGGGTAACCAGGGCAGAGAGGTGCGGAGGAGAAAGTGTATGTGCTGGGCAGCGGGTAACCAGGGCAGAGAGGTGCGGAGGAGAAGGTGTATGTGCTGGGCAGGGGGTAACCAGGGCAGAGAGGTGCGGAGGAGAAAGTGTATGTGCTGGGCAGAGAGGTGCGGAGGAGAAAGTGTATGTGCTGGGCAGCGGGGTAACAAGGGCAGAGAGGTGCGGAGGAGAAAGTGTATGTGCTGGGCAGGGGGTAACAAGGGCAGAGAGGTGCGGAGGAGAAAGTGTATGTGCTGGGCAGAGAGGTGCAGAGGAGAAAGTGTATGTGCTGGGCAGAGAGGTGCGGAGGAGAAGGTGTATGTGCTGGGCAGCGGGTAACCAGGGCAGAGAGGTGCAAAGGAGAAAGTGTATGTGCTGGGCAGAGAGGTGCGGAGGAGAAAGTGTATGTGCTGGGCAGCGGGTAACCAGGGCAGAGAGGTGCAGAGGAGAAGGTGTATGTGCTGGGCAGGGGGTAACCAGGGCAGAGAGGTGCGGAGGAGAAAGTGTATGTGCTGGGCAGCGGGTAACCAGGGCAGAGAGGTGCAGAGGAGAAAGTGTATGTGCTGGGCAGAGAGGTGCAGAGGAGAAGGTGTATGTGCTGGGCAGCGGGTAACCAGGGCAGAGAGGTGCAGAGGAGAAAGTGTATGTGCTGGGCAGGGGGTAACCAGGGCAGAGAGGTGCAAAGGAGAAAGTGTATGTGCTGGGCAGAGAGGTGCGGAGGAGAAAGTGTATGTGCTGGGCAGCGGGTAACCAGGGCAGAGAGGTGCGGAGGAGAAAGTGTATGTGCTTGGCAGGGGGTAACAAGGGCAGAGAGGTGCGGAGGAGAAAGTGTATGTGCTGGGCAGGGGGTAACAAGGGCAGAGAGGTGCGGAGGAGAAAGTGTATGTGCTGGGCAGCGGGTACCCAGGGCAGAGAGGTGCGGAGGAGAAAGTGTATGTGCTGGGCAGGGGGTAACAAGGGCAGAGAGGTGCGGAGGAGAAAGTGTATGTGCTGGGCAGCGGGTAACCAGGGCAGAGAGGTGCAGAGGAGAAAGTGTATGTGCTGGGCAGGGGGTAACCAGGGCAGAGAGGTGCAAAGGAGAAAGTGTATGTGCTGGGCAGAGAGGTGCGGAGGAGAAAGTGTATGTGCTGGGCAGCGGGTAACCAGGGCAGAGAGGTGCGGAGGAGAAAGTGTATGTGCTGGGCAGCGGGTAACCAGGGCAGAGAGGTGCAGAGGAGAAGGTGTATGTGCTGGGCAGAGAGGTGCGGAGGAGAAAGTGTATGTGCTGGGCAGCGGGTAACCAGGGCAGAGAGGTGCAGAGGAGAAAGTGTATGTGCTGGGCAGCGGGTAACCAGGGCAGAGAGGTGCGGAGGAGAAAGTGTATGTGCTGGGCAGCGGGTAACCAGGGCAGAGAGGTGCAGAGGAGAAAGTGTATGTGCTGGGCAGAGAGGTGCGGAGGAGAAAGTGTATGTGCTGGGCAGGGGGTAACCAGGGCAGAGAGGTGCAGAGGAGAAAGTGTATGTGCTGGGCAGAGAGGTGCGGAGGAGAAAGTGTATGTGCTGGGCAGCGGGTAACCAGGGCAGAGAGGTGCGGAGGAGAAAGTGTATGTGCTGGGCAGCGGGTAACCAGGGCAGAGAGGTGCAGAGGAGAAGGTGTATGTGCTGGGCAGAGAGGTGCGGAGGAGAAAGTGTATGTGCTGGGCAGCGGGTAACCAGGGCAGAGAGGTGCAGAGGAGAAAGTGTATGTGCTGGGCAGCGGGTAACCAGGGCAGAGAGGTGCGGAGGAGAAAGTGTATGTGCTGGGCAGCGGGTAACCAGGGCAGAGAGGTGCAGAGGAGAAAGTGTATGTGCTGGGCAGAGAGGTGCGGAGGAGAAAGTGTATGTGCTGGGCAGCGGGTAACAAGGGCAGAGAGGTGCAGAGGAGAAGGTGTATGTGCTGGGCAGGGGGTAACAAGGGCAGAGAGGTGCAGAGGAGAAGGTGTATGTGCTGGGCAGGGGGTAACAAGGGCAGAGAGGTGCAGAGGAGAAGGTGTATGTGCTGGGCAGCGGGTAACAAGGGCAGAGAGGTGCAGAGGAGAAGGTGTATGTGCTGGGCAGGGGGTAACCAGGGCAGAGAGGTGCAGAGGAGAAAGTGTATGTGCTGGGCAGCGGGTACCCAGGGCAGAGAGGTGCGGAGGAGAAAGTGTATGTGCTGGGCAGCGGGTACCCAGGGCAGAGAGGTGCAGAGGAGAAAGTGTATGTGCTGGGCAGCGGGTACCCAGGGCAGAGAGGTGCAGAGGAGAAAGTGTATGTGCTGGGCAGCGGGTAACCAGGGCAGAGAGGTGCGGAGGAGAAAGTGTATGTGCTGGGCAGAGAGGTGCAGAGGAGAAAGTGTATGTGCTGGGCAGCGGGTACCCAGGGCAGAGAGGTGCGGAGGAGAAAGTGTATGTGCTGGGCAGCGGGTACCCAGGGCAGAGAGGTGCAGAGGAGAAAGTGTATGTGCTGGGCAGCGGGTACCCAGGGCAGAGAGGTGCAGAGGAGAAAGTGTATGTGCTGGGCAGCGGGTACCCAGGGCAGAGAGGTGCAGAGGAGAAAGTGTATGTGCTGGGCAGCGGGTACCCAGGGCAGAGAGGTGCAGAGGAGAAAGTGTATGTGCTGGGCAGCGGGTACCCAGGGCAGAGAGGTGCAGAGGAGAAAGTGTATGTGCTGGGCAGCGGGTACCCAGGGCAGAGAGGTGCAGAGGAGAAAGTGTATGTGCTGGGCAGCGGGTAACCAGGGCAGAGAGGTGCAGAGGAGAAGGTGTATGTGCTGGGCAGAGAGGTGCAGAGGAGAAGGTGTATGTGCTGGGCAGGGGGTAACCAGGGCAGAGAGGTGCGGAGGAGAAAGTGTATGTGCTGGGCAGCGGGTAACCAGGGCAGAGAGGTGCGGAGGAGAAAGTGTATGTGCTGGGCAGCGGGTAACCAGGGCAGAGAGGTGCGGAGGAGAAAGTGTATGTGCTGGGCAGCGGGTAACCAGGGCAGAGAGGTGCAGAGGAGAAGGTGTATGTGCTGGGCAGCGGGTAACCAGGGCAGAGAGGTGCGGAGGAGAAAGTGTATGTGCTGGGCAGCGGGTAACCAGGGCAGAGAGGTGCAGAGGAGAAAGTGTATGTGCTGGGCAGCGGGTAACCAGGGCAGAGAGGTGCGGAGGAGAAGGTGTATGTGCTGGGCAGGGGGTAACCAGGGCAGAGAGGTGCGGAGGAGAAAGTGTATGTGCTGGGCAGCGGGTAACCAGGGCAGAGAGGTGCGGAGGAGAAAGTGTATGTGCTGGGCAGCGGGTAACCAGGGCAGAGAGGTGCAGAGGAGAAAGTGTATGTGCTGGGCAGCGGGTAACCAGGGCAGAGAGGTGCGGAGGAGAAAGTGTATGTGCTGGGCAGCGGGTAACCAGGGCAGAGAGGTGCGGAGGAGAAAGTGTATGTGCTGGGCAGCGGGTAACCAGGGCAGAGAGGTGCGGAGGAGAAAGTGTATGTGCTGGGCAGCGGGTAACCAGGGCAGAGAGGTGCGGAGGAGAAAGTGTATGTGCTGGGCAGGGGGTAACAAGGGCAGAGAGGTGCGGAGGAGAAAGTGTATGTGCTGGGCAGCGGGGTAACAAGGGCAGAGAGGTGCGGAGGAGAAAGTGTATGTGCTGGGCAGGGGGTAACAAGGGCAGAGAGGTGCGGAGGAGAAAGTGTATGTGCTGGGCAGGGGGTAACAAGGGCAGAGAGGTGCGGAGGAGAAAGTGTATGTGCTGGGCAGGGGGTAACAAGGGCAGAGAGGTGCGGAGGAGAAAGTGTATGTGCTGGGCAGGGGGTAACCAGGGCAGAGAGGTGCGGAAGAGAAAGTGTATGTGCTGGGCAGAGAGGTGCAGAGGAGAAAGTGTATGTGCTGGGCAGGGGGTAACAAGGGCAGAGAGGTGCAGAGGAGAAGGTGTATGTGCTGGGCAGCGGGTAACCAGGGCAGAGAGGTGCGGAGGAGAAGGTGTATGTGCTGGGCAGGGGATAACAAGGGCAGAGAGGTGCAGAGGAGAAAGTGTATGTGCTGGGCAGGGGGTAACAAGGGCAGAGAGGTGCAGAGGAGAAGGTGTATGTGCTGGGCAGAGAGGTGCAGAGGAGAAAGTGTATGTGCTTGGCAGGGGGTAACAAGGGCAGAGAGGTGCGGAGGAGAAAGTGTATGTGCTTGGCAGGGGGTAACAAGGGCAGAGAGGTGCAGAGGAGAAGGTGTATGTGCTGGGCAGAGAGGTGCAGAGGAGAAGGTGTATGTGCTGGGCAGGGGATAACAAGGGCAGAGAGGTGCAGAGGAGAAAGTGTATGTGCTTGGCAGGGGGTAACAAGGGCAGAGAGGTGCGGAGGAGAAAGTGTATGTGCTTGGCAGGGGGTAACAAGGGCAGAGAGGTGCAGAGGAGAAAGTGTATGTGCTGGGCAGGGGATAACAAGGGCAGAGAGGTGCAGAGGAGAAAGTGTATGTGCTTGGCAGGGGGTAACAAGGGCAGAGAGGTGCAGAGGAGAAGGTGTATGTGCTGGGCAGGGGATAACAAGGGCAGAGAGGTGCAGAGGAGAAAGTGTATGTGCTTGGCAGGGGGTAACAAGGGCAGAGAGGTGCGGAGGAGAAAGTGTATGTGCTGGGCAGGGGGTAACCAGGGCAGAGAGGTGCAGAGGAGAAAGTGTATGTGCTGGGCAGGGGGTAACCAGGGCAGAGAGGTGCGGAGGAGAAAGTGTATGTGCTTGGCAGGGGGTAACAAGGGCAGAGAGGTGCAGAGGAGAAGGTGTATGTGCTGGGCAGGGGATAACAAGGGCAGAGAGGTGCAGAGGAGAAAGTGTATGTGCTTGGCAGGGGGTAACAAGGGCAGAGAGGTGCAGAGGAGAAAGTGTATGTGCTTGGCAGGGGGTAACAAGGGCAGAGAGGTGCGGAGGAGAAAGTGTATGTGCTTGGCAGGGGGTAACAAGGGCAGAGAGGTGCAGAGGAGAAAGTGTATGTGCTGGGCAGGGGGTAACAAGGGCAGAGAGGTGCAGAGGAGAAGGTGTATGTGCTGGGCAGCGGGTAACCAGGGCAGAGAGGTGCGGAGGAGAAAGTGTATGTGCTGGGCAGCGGGTACCCAGGGCAGAGAGGTGCGGAGGAGAAAGTGTATGTGCTGGGCAGGGGGTAACCAGGGCAGAGAGGTGCGGAGGAGAAAGTGTATGTGCTGGGCAGGGGGTAACCAGGGCAGAGAGGTGCGGAGGAGAAAGTGTATGTGCTGGGCAGGGGGTAACAAGGGCAGAGAGGTGCAGAGGAGAAAGTGTATGTGCTGGGCAGGGGGTAACCAGGGCAGAGAGGTGCGGAGGAGAAAGTGTATGTGCTGGGCAGCGGGTAACCAGTGATGGGGGGAGAGTACGGGAGAGGAAATGTGTAAGGTGGTGGAGGCAGGAGGTGGTGAGGACGACCTAGTGGTATCAATAGACAATAGGACCAAGGAGAGTGACAACTTGGAGACTGTAAAGGAATCTCCTCACAAGTCACAGGAGGAATTTGTTGCAGTGAGTCTTCGAGTTTTACAGTTTCAGCAAAGTTTTGTCCAGATTTCATTTCAGCACAGAGACATCACATCAGTCCTCAGCTAGTGAATGTGTAAAGCAGATGTATGGGGGAGACTAAAATCTGGACTGATTGTATATAATGTCCTATCTACAGGTTATAGAGCAGATTGTATATAGTGTCCTATCTACAGGTTATAGAGGAGCAGATTGTATATAGTGCATACCTCCCAACTTTTGAAGAAACGAAAGAGGGACAAAATGTGCGGCGCGCTGTGGCAAATTTAGCCCCACCCACTTTTGTGTTGACTCCGCCCATTCTCATTAATTTTTCATGTGCTCGCACACTGTATAATCCTCCTACAGTCACCCTACAAATTATATGTTCCCCCTCTCTACCATCTGCCCCCCAGTTTCATGTCCCCCTCCATCTCTGCCCCCAGATTCATGTCCCTCCATCTCTGCCCCCAGATTCATGTCCCCCCATCTCTGCCCCCAGATTCATGTCCCCCCTCCATCTCTGCCCCCAGATTCATGTCCCCCCATCTCTGCCCCCAGATTCATGTCCTCTCCATCTCTGCCCCCAGATTCATGTCCCTCCTCCATCTCTGCCCCCAGATTCATGTCCCCCCCATCTCTTCCCGCAGATTCATGTCCCTCCATCTCTGTCCGCAGATTCATGTCCCTCCATCTCTGTCCCCAGATTCATGTCCCCCATCTCTGCCCCCAGATTCATGTCCTCTCCATCTCTGCCCCCAGATTCATGTCCCCTCCATCTCTGCCCCCAGATTCATGTCCTCTCCATCTCTTCCCCCAGTGTCATGCCGTCCTCTCCATCTCTGCCTCCAGATTCATGTCCCCTCCATCTCTGCCCCCAGATTCATGTCCCTCCATCTCTGCCCCCAGATTCATGTCCTCTCCGCCTCTGCCCCCAGATTCATGTCCCTTCATGTCCCCCCATCTCTGCCCCCATATTCATGTCCTCTCCATCCCTGCCCCCAGATTCATGTCCCCTCCATCTCTGCCCCCAGATTCATGTCCTCTCCGTCTCTGCCCCCAGATTCATGTCCCTCCATCTCTGCCCCCAGATTTATGCCCCCTCCATCTCTGCCCCCAGATTCGTGTCCTCTCCGTCTCTGCCCCCAGATTCATGTCCCTCCATCTCTGCCCCCAGATTCATGCCCCCTCCATCTCTGCCCCCAGAGTCATGTCCCCACATCTCTGCCCCCAGTGTCATGCCGTCCTCTCCTTCATCTGCCCCAGTTTCACGTTCCACCTCCACATTACACTTACCTTCTCCTTTGTTCCCCCGCTGCACTCTGCACGCCTCTCTCTGTCTCTCTCACTGGCGCACAGTTGTAGACGTGATGTGACGTCATCACATCGCGTCTACAAGCCAGTAGGCGGTGTTCAGCGGCGAAACAAGGAGCTGACCTGTGTCAGCTCCTTGCTTCAGTCGCGTATGTGTTCAACTCAGATCTGTGTCCTCTCCGTACATAGCAGATTGTATATA
Organism: Leptodactylus fuscus; assembly: GCF_031893055.1. Classification (NCBI taxonomy): domain Eukaryota; kingdom Metazoa; phylum Chordata; class Amphibia; order Anura; family Leptodactylidae; genus Leptodactylus; species Leptodactylus fuscus. The sequence goes on along the minus strand of NW_027439806.1, from coordinate 363,616 downwards.
GTGTCCTATCTACAGGTTATAGAGCAGATTGTATATAGTGTCCTATCTACAGGTTATAGAGGAGCAGATTGTATATAGTGTCCTATCTACAGGTTATAGAGGAGCAGATTGTATATAGTGTCCTATCTACAGGTTCTAGAGGAGCAGATTGTATATAGTGTCCTATCTACAGGTTATAGAGGAGCAGATTGTATATAGTGTCCTATCTACAGGTTATAGAGGAGCAGATTGTATATAGTGTCCTATCTACAGGTTATAGAGCAGATTGTATATAGTGTCCTATCTACAGGTTATAGAGGAGCAGATTGTATATAGTGTCCTATCTACAGGTTATAGAGGAGCAGATTGTATATAGTGTCCTATCTACAGGTTATAGAGGAGCAGATTGTATATAGTGTCCTATCTACAGGTTATAGAGCAGATTGTATATAGTGTCCTATCTACAGGTTATAGAGGAGCAGATTGTATATAGTGTCCTATCTACAGGTTATAGAGGAGCGGATTGTATATAGTGTCCTATCTACAGGTTATAGAGGAGCAGATTGTATATAGTGTCCTATCTACAGGTTATAGAGCAGATTGTATATAGTGTCCTATCTACAGGATATAGAGGAGCAGATTGTATATAGTGTCCTATCTACAGGTTATAGAGCAGATTGTATATAGTGTCCTATCTACAGGTTATAGAGGAGCAGATTGTATATAGTGTCCTATCTACAGGTTATAGAGGAGCAGATTGTATATAGTGTCCTATCTACAGGATATAGAGCAGATTGTATATAGTGTCCTATCTACAGGTTATAGAGGAGCAGATTGTATATAGTGTCCTATCTACAGGTTATAGAGGAGCAGATTGTATATAGTGTCCTATCTACAGGTTATAGAGGAGCAGATTGTATATAGTGTCCTATCTACAGGTTATAGAGCAGATTGTATATAGTGTCCTATCTACAGGTTATAGAGCAGATTGTATATAGTGTCCCATCTACAGGTTATAGAGGAGCAGATTGTATATAGTGTCCTATCTACAGGTTATAGAGCAGATTGTATATAGTGTCCTATCTACAGGTTATAGAGGAGCAGATTGTATATAGTGTCCTATCTACAGGTTATAGAGGGGCAGATTGTATATAGTGTCCTATCTACAGGTTCTAGAGGAGCAGATTGTATATAGTGTCCTATCTACAGGTTATAGAGGAGCAGATTGTATATAGTGTCCTATCTACAGGTTATAGAGCAGATTGTATATAGTGTCCTATCTACAGGTTATAGAGGAGCAGATTGTATATAGTGTCCTATCTACAGGTTATAGAGGAGCAGATTGTATATAGTGTCCTATCTACAGGTTATAGAGGAGCAGATTGTATATAGTGTCCTATCTACAGGTTATAGAGGAGCAGATTGTATATAGTGTCCTATCTACAGGTTATAGAGCAGATTGTATATAGTGTCCTATCTACAGGTTATAGAGGAGCAGATTGTATATAGTGTCCTATCTACAGGTTATATAGGAGCAGATTGTATATAGTGTCCTATCTACAGGTTATATAGGAGCAGATTGTATATAGTGTCCTATCTACAGGTTATATAGGAGCAGATTGTATATAGTGTCCTATCTACAGGTTATAGAGGAGCAGATTGTATATAGTGTCCTATCTACAGGTTATAGAGGAGCAGATTGTATATAGTGTCCTATCTACAGGTTATATAGGAGCAGATTGTATATAGTGTCCTATCTACAGGTTATAGAGGAGCAGATTGTATATAGTGTCCTATCTACAGGTTATATAGGAGCAGATTGTATATAGTGTCCTATCTACAGGTTATAGAGCAGCAGATTGTATATAGTGTCCTATCTACAGGTTATACAGGAGCAGATTGTATATAGTGTCCTATCTACAGGTTATAGAGCAGATTGTATATAGTGTCCTATCTACAGGTTATAGAGGAGCAGATTGTATATAGTGTCCTATCTACAGGTTATAGAGGAGCAGATTGTATATAGTGTCCTATCTACAGGTTATAGAGCAGATTGTATATAGTGTCCTATCTACAGGTTATAGAGCAGATTGTATATAGTGTCCTATCTACAGGTTATAGAGGAGCAGATTGTATATAGTGTCCTATCTACAGGTTATAGAGCAGATTGTATATAGTGTCCTATCTACAGGTTATAGAGGAGCAGATTGTATATAGTGTCCTATCTACAGGTTATAGAGGAGCAGATTGTATATAGTGTCCTATCTACAGGTTATAGAGCAGCAGATTGTATATAGTGTCCTATCTACAGGTTATAGAGGAGCAGATTGTATATAGTGTCCTATCTACAGGTTATAGAGGAGCAGATTGTATATAGTGTCCTATCTACAGGTTATATAGGAGCAGATTGTATATAGTGTCCTATCTACAGGTTATAGAGCAGCAGATTGTATATAGTGTCCTATCTACAGGTTATAGAGGAGCAGATTGTATATAGTGTCCTATCTACAGGTTATAGAGCAGATTGTATATAGTGTCCTATCTACAGGTTATAGAGCAGATTGTATATAGTGTCCTATCTACAGGTTATAGAGGAGCAGATTGTATATAGTGTCCTATCTACAGGTTATAGAGGAGCAGATTGTATATAGTGTCCTATCTACAGGTTATAGAGCAGCAGATTGTATATAGTGTCCTATCTACAGGTTATAGAGGAGCAGATTGTATATAGTGTCCTATCTACAGGTTATAGAGCAGATTGTATATAGTGTCCTATCTACAGGTTATAGAGGAGCAGATTGTATATAGTGTCCTATCTACAGGTTATAGAGGAGCAGATTGTATATAGTGTCCTATCTACAGGTTATAGAGCAGATTGTATATAGTGTCCTATCTACAGGTTATAGAGGAGCAGATTGTATATAGTGTCCTATCTACAGGTTATAGAGCAGATTGTATATAGTGTCCTATCTACAGGTTATAGAGGAGCAGATTGTATATAGTGTCCTATCTACAGGTTATAGAGCAGATTGTATATAGTGTCCTATCTACAGGTTATAGAGGAGCAGATTGTATATAGTGTCCTATCTACAGGTTATAGAGCAGATTGTATATAGTGTCCTATCTACAGGTTATAGAGGAGCAGATTGTATATAGTGTCCTATCTACAGGTTATAGAGGAGCAGATTGTATATAGTGTCCTATCTACAGGTTATAGAGGAGCAGATTGTATATAGTGTCCTATCTACAGGTTATAGAGCAGATTGTATATAGTGTCCTATCTACAGGTTATAGAGGAGCAGATTGTATATAGTGTCCTATCTACAGGTTATAGAGGAGTAGATTGTATATAGTGTCCTATCTACAGGTTATAGAGGAGCAGATTGTATATAGTGTCCTATCTACAGGTTATAGAGGAGCAGATTGTATATAGTGTCCTATCTACAGGTTATAGAGCAGGAGGAGCAGATTGTATATAGTGTCCTATCTACAGGTTATATAGGAGCAGATTGTATATAGTGTCCTATCTACAGGTTATAGAGCAGCAGATTGTATATAGTGTCCTATCTACAGGTTATACAGGAGCAGATTGTATATAGTGTCCTATCTACAGGTTATAGAGCAGATTGTATATAGTGTCCTATCTACAGGTTATAGAGGAGCAGATTGTATATAGTGTCCTATCTACAGGTTATAGAGGAGCAGATTGTATATAGTGTCCTATCTACAGGTTATAGAGCAGATTGTATATAGTGTCCTATCTACAGGTTATAGAGCAGATTGTATATAGTGTCCTATCTACAGGTTATAGAGGAGCAGATTGTATATAGTGTCCTATCTACAGGTTATAGAGCAGATTGTATATAGTGTCCTATCTACAGGTTATAGAGGAGCAGATTGTATATAGTGTCCTATCTACAGGTTATAGAGGAGCAGATTGTATATAGTGTCCTATCTACAGGTTATAGAGCAGCAGATTGTATATATTGTCCTATCTACAGGTTATAGAGGAGCAGATTGTATATAGTGTCCTATCTACAGGTTATAGAGGAGCAGATTGTATATAGTGTCCTATCTACAGGTTATATAGGAGCAGATTGTATATAGTGTCCTATCTACAGGTTATAGAGCAGCAGATTGTATATAGTGTCCTATCTACAGGTTATAGAGGAGCAGATTGTATATAGTGTCCTATCTACAGGTTATAGAGCAGATTGTATATAGTGTCCTATCTACAGGTTATAGAGCAGATTGTATATAGTGTCCTATCTACAGGTTATAGAGGAGCAGATTGTATATAGTGTCCTATCTACAGGTTATAGAGGAGCAGATTGTATATAGTGTCCTATCTACAGGTTATAGAGCAGCAGATTGTATATAGTGTCCTATCTACAGGTTATAGAGGAGCAGATTGTATATAGTGTCCTATCTACAGGTTATAGAGCAGATTGTATATAGTGTCCTATCTACAGGTTATAGAGGAGCAGATTGTATATAGTGTCCTATCTACAGGTTATAGAGGAGCAGATTGTATATAGTGTCCTATCTACAGGTTATAGAGCAGATTGTATATAGTGTCCTATCTACAGGTTATAGAGGAGCAGATTGTATATAGTGTCCTATCTACAGGTTATAGAGCAGATTGTATATAGTGTCCTATCTACAGGTTATAGAGGAGCAGATTGTATATAGTGTCCTATCTACAGGTTATAGAGCAGATTGTATATAGTGTCCTATCTACAGGTTATAGAGGAGCAGATTGTATATAGTGTCCTATCTACAGGTTATAGAGCAGATTGTATATAGTGTCCTATCTACAGGTTATAGAGGAGCAGATTGTATATAGTGTCCTATCTACAGGTTATAGAGGAGCAGATTGTATATAGTGTCCTATCTACAGGTTATAGAGGAGCAGATTGTATATAGTGTCCTATCTACAGGTTATAGAGCAGATTGTATATAGTGTCCTATCTACAGGTTATAGAGGAGCAGATTGTATATAGTGTCCTATCTACAGGTTATAGAGGAGTAGATTGTATATAGTGTCCTATCTACAGGTTATAGAGGAGCAGATTGTATATAGTGTCCTATCTACAGGTTATAGAGGAGCAGATTGTATATAGTGTCCTATCTACAGGTTATAGAGCAGGAGGAGCAGATTGTATATAGTGTCCTATCTACAGGTTATATAGGAGCAGATTGTATATAGTGTCCTATCTACAGGTTATAGAGCAGCAGATTGTATATAGTGTCCTATCTACAGGTTATAGAGCAGCAGATTGTATATAGTGTCCTATCTACAGGTTATAGAGGAGCAGATTGTATATAGTGTCCTATCTACAGGTTATAGAGGAGCAGATTGTATATAGTGTCCTATCTACAGGTTATAGAGGAGCAGATTGTATATAGTGTCCTATCTACAGGGTATAGAGCAGATTGTATATAGTGTCCTCTCTACAGGTTATAGAGCAGATTGTATATAGTGTCCTATCTACAGGTTATAGAGGAGTAGATTGTATATAGTGTCCTATCTACAGGTTATAGAGCAGATTGTATATAGTGTCCTATCTACAGGTTATAGAGGAGCAGATTGTATATAGTGTCCTATCTACAGGTTATAGAGGAGCAGATTGTATATAGTGTCCTATCTACAGGTTATAGAGGAGCAGATTGTATATAGTGTCCTATCTACAGGTTATAGAGGAGCAGATTGTATATAGTGTCCTATCTATAGGTTATAGAGCAGATTGTATATAGTGTCCTATCTACAGGTTATAGAGCAGGAGGAGCAGATTGTATATAGTGTCCTATCTACAGGATATAGAGCAGATTGTATATAGTGTCCTATCTACAGGTTATAGAGGAGCAGATTGTATATAGTGTCCTATCTACAGGTTATAGAGCAGATTGTATATAGTGTCCTATCTACAGGTTATAGAGGAGCAGATTGTATATAGTGTCCTATCTACAGGTTATAGAGCAGATTGTATATAGTGTCCTATCTACAGGTTATAGAGCAGATTGTATATAGTGTCCTATCTACAGGTTATAGAGCAGATTGTATATAGTGTCCTATCTACAGGTTATAGAGGAGCAGATTGTATATAGTGTCCTATCTACAGGTTATAGAGCAGATTGTATATAGTGTCCTATCTACAGGTTATAGAGGAGCAGATTGTATATAGTGTCCTATCTACAGGTTATAGAGCAGATTGTATATAGTGTCCTATCTACAGGTTATAGAGCAGATTGTATATAGTGTCCTATCTACAGGTTATAGAGGAGCAGATTGTATATAGTGTCCTATCTACAGGTTATAGAGGAGCAGATTGTATATAGTGTCCTATCTACAGGTTATAGAGGAGCAGATTGTATATAGTGTCCTATCTACAGGTTATAGAGGAGCAGATTGTATATAGTGTCCTATCTACAGGTTATAGAGGAGCAGATTGTATATAGTGTCCTATCTACAGGTTATAGAGCAGGAGGAGCAGACTATATCTAGGGTTCAGATTACTGCAGCTCACTTCTCATTTACCTGAACTATCTACATCTAGAAGCTTCTGAGTCTTCTTTCGGCTTCTAATACTTATGTCCAGTTTATCTTCTCCACAATTCTGGACCAGAACAGGACACTGTGTATTTGCACAGATTTTCTATCATTAGTGGTAACTTTAGGTTTTCAGATGTAAGTGCTGCTGATTCTGAGTTTAAAAAAAGTCCATTGCCCTGAGAATGAACATGTGAAATCTATCCTGGGGTACAAAAGGGTTTTTGTGAGGCACAGCTGTGGATGTCTGAGCAGTCATGGTGCTAGTCAAAGATAGCTCAGCTAAAGGTTGTTGTCCTATAAATTACAGTTCTGACATGCAGAACACAATATATAGCATGCTTGAAGCACATGTTATAGCGGATCTATCGTAAACAACCCATTCTTATTTCATAGGGAGTTTTAGCCTATAGGTCATATACACTGCTCAAAAAATAAAGGGAGGGCGTAAGCAACACAATGTAACTCTCTCTGAGCTGTCTGGTGAGTTCCTTGGTCTTCCTGATGCTGTTTGTTCACTAGTGTTCTCTATCAAACCACTGAGCCCTTCACAGAACAGGTGTAACAATACTAGTTGGAGTGCAATTGGTGTCACAGTTCGGTCTATGCCAGAGCAACTGTGATGCCGAATGCTGCTAGTACCTGTATGGAAATGGAGTAGGAACGCTGTCCCTGGCGCTAGGATGGCTGACTAGGCCCTGCCTGAGGGTGTTGGTCAGCTGTACCCGAGCTAAGCTTGGCCCCAACAACTACTAGCTCTCTAAATGCGGAGACAGATGGGATGAGAACTGAAAGAGGCTAGGGACTGGGAAACTAGAGGCGGCCACCCCTAACGAATGAATAGGTGCAGCTGCAAATGGGAACAACTAGGATGAGACGTTCTGGAGAACAAACAGGCGCAGCACAACCAAAAACACACAACAGGAATTTGAGGAGAGGAAAAGTGTGTAGTGAGGAAAAGTATCACAGGACAGGGGCAAAATAAACCTGGAGCCCTAACCAAAAACTTACTAATACAAAAACAGTGACAGGCAGCTGAAAATACAGGACAGGGGTTGAGAAGAAATGTTCAGGGTAAAACAGATTCTCACACAAGACAAAACTCACACCACTTCCAGATCAGCTCGTGAGACTGTACAACTCCCACAAAACACTCCTCCTAAACTGGACCAAGAATCCTGGTGGGTAACAACGAAAACTGATGAGGACTGAAGCCAGCATTCACCCTATACAGACCCCGGAAAGACTTGATAGGTTGATGACAATGTCAAACACCTGAAGCCGCATCTACTGAGACACCAAACTAGCTCGAGTGTACACTGAGGCAGATACCCAACCCCTGACTGCACAGCTCAGTGGCAAAGAGAACGACCAGAGTATCACAGGACACCGGCACAAATCCTCAGACCAACACCACCAGAAAATACACAACCGGTTTGTAAAACAACAAAGGTCCTGACAATTGGTGAGGTAAACAGTACATCACTTAGTAAGAGATGCCGGTATAGTACATGAAGAGTCGAAGAAACCATGGTCAAACGTTTGCAGAGTTTGGTACGCAGGAAACAGTAAAGTGGTGGTGAGGCTCTTGGTGAACAAGGAACAGACCGCCAGAATAATCTGGCACAAGATGGAGTAAGCTGTGGCTTTATATGCGACTGGCTAAACTGTGATTGACCACAGAGCAGGCGATATCCAGAAGCCAATTACTCCAATGAAAAAGACCAGACTAAAGCAAGGCACAGAACGAACAGGATTTGCAATGGCATTATGGTTAAGGCTGCAGAATGTGGCCAGGAAGTCAAGGGTTCAAGACCCAGTGAGCTCAGTTCCTGACTTTACTTTGAGTATAAGATAGAATAGGAAGAGACTGAGGTAATCCTCCTGGTGAAGAACAAGGGGTCTTATTCCTAGCACAGGTTCGACAGGAAGAAACCTATTTCTTGACATCCATCTGGTATTTAGGCCGCCAAAATGAGCGGGATACAAATTCTTTGGTCTTTTTTTAACCCCATATAACCTGTGGGTCTAGAGTCGTGAACAACACACATCATTTCTAATTGTGTAGTCTCAGAAATATAAAGGATCTCCATTATAACCTTCTGTAATCCTATAAAGTATACCCATGGAAATGGTTGCCCCCACAGAATTCTTAGCTGGTAAGATGGTGGTTTCGGATGTGTCATCTTACGTTATTTTGGAAAACATCTGGGATAAGGCGTCTGATTTTCCACTGCAGGAGTCCGGTCTGTAGGAAATAATGAAATTCAGTCATGCAAAAAATAAAGACCATCTAGCCTGTCTACCAGAAAGTCTCGGTGATCCGTAAGACCCTGAACCACATGAGATGCTCCTTCAAGAAGATGCCTCCATTCCGTGAATGCTTTCTTAATGGCCAGAAATTCTTTATTCCCAATGTCATTGTTTCTTTCAGGAGGAGAAAAAAGCACAAGGATGAAGCGACTGTTTATCCCCAACCCTTTGGGACCATCCAAATATGAAGCATCCACCTCAACCATCAATGGGAGCTTCGGATTAGGATGAACTTAGATCGGAGCAGAAGTAAAAAGTGTCTTTAATTGGGTAAATGCTTCATCGGCACTTCGAGACCGTTTATAAGGAATTCCTTTCTGGCTAATTGTGTTATTGGACTAATAACTTTTAAGAAATTCCTAATAAATTTGCAGTGGAAATTGGCAAAGCCCACAAATCTTTGGATCTCCTTGACATTCTTGGGAGAAGGCCATTGTAAAATAGTTTGGCTCTTACTGGGGTCCACACGCAATCCTAATGTTTTTTCAAATTTGTTTTTTTCTTAGATGGCTCAAAATCATGGTAACCTGCTTACGATGTTCTTCAAGGTTGTCAGAGTATATTAATATGTCATCCAAGTACACCACCACAACTTGATCCAGCAGATCTCAGAAGACATCATTGATAAAATGTTATAATGTCGCTGGGGCATTGCAAAGTCCAAATAGCATGACAAGGGATTCAAAATGGCCATAAAAATACTGCCCCAGGTCATATACGGACGAGATTGTATGCCTTCGTAGATCCAACTTAGTAAAGATCTTTGCTGACTGTAATCTCTCGAGTAACTCTGTAATAAGCGGAAGAGGGGAATGATTTTTTACGGTTATTTGGTTTAGTTCCCTATAGTCCAAGGAGGTATAATGTGCCGTCTCTCTTTGGTACAAAGACTATAGGCGCTCCTGCTGGAGAAGCGGAGCGCCGTATAAATAACATTGCCAGATTTTCTTTGATGTACTCATCTAGGACCTTCAGCTCCATCTCTGCAAGTGGATAGGTGTGTCCTTAAGGTATGGATGCATCTGGTAAAAGTTCAATAGGACAATCATACGTGCGATGAGGAGGTGGCTGGTCTGCATTCCTATTGTCACAAACATCTTTGAATCCCTCATACAGGTAATTCTACAGAGTTAGTGATGGATCTTTGGATCTAGTGATGGATCTTTCAGTGGCTCCCACCTGGGATGGAATTGATGGCTTCAGGTGTCAATTTTGTTGACAGTACTCAAAGTGAAAGTTACTTTTCCTGACTTCCAGTCCACTGAAAGATTGTGGATGCTGAGCCATGGTATGCCCAAAATTACTGGAAATTTTGGTGAAGAGATTCATTGGAAACCAATCCTCTCCTGATGACCAGGATTAATCATTACTTCCAGTTCGGTAGTTTCTGAAGTAACAAGACCAGAATGTCAAGGTGACCCATCAACAGTTACTAATTCAACTGGTGAAGATCTAGGACTGTGCTCAATATGATTATCACATCTGACCTTAGACCAGAATCCAACATTGCTATAGTGGAGAACTTGTAAGATCCATAAGAAAGCAGAACTGGTAAGGTGAAATGAGGTCGGTTAGACGTCACATTATCAGGACATGATGTGGTGGAAACCAGAGACTGTGGGCAAGACTCTGAATTCGGTCTAATGTCAATTACAGCAACTGCCCATTGAGATTTATTAAGGTAGCCAGGAACATAATGTCCAGGTTGTCCACAATAAAGGATAGTATTTCAGCAAGGTGACGATGCTTTCAGCCATTGAAATTGGTCCCCGGATAACATGTACTTCTGGGGCAGAACTTGTATGAGAAGGCGTCTGCAATTTTAAGAGACACATAATCATATATACTCCTCAATTATCTGGATTTTCTATTCTAACAAGTTCATCTTTAACTGGTTCAGAAAGTTCTCCATAGAACCGCCATTACAGTGCAGAGGTGTTCCAGGAAACATCAGAAGCCCAGCGCCGAAACTCTTCAGTGTACTCTGCAACAGAGCATCTTCCCTGGCAAAGATCACACAGAGCCCCCTCAACAGTGGTGCAATGATTGGGGTCATCAAATACTAAGTTCATTGCTGCAAGAAAGTCCTTAAAATCCAAAATGTCCTGATCCTGCTGTAAGTATGGTGATGTCCCTGCTTGTGCATCGTCTACTACTACTCATAGATTGTAAGCCCTCGCGGGCAGGGCCCTCTAACCCACTGTGCCAGGTGGTAGGTGAGACAGGACAGTCACTTAGGATGAGGATGAACTCACACAGACATACGATTAGAGAACAGAGACTGGACCTCCCTGTGCCAAAACACTTCTGCAATGAAAGTCATAACATGACCCAGGATATGAAGATCCTGATACTAAGAGGGAATTTCAGAAAAGATCACCGCATATGGGAGATTCAACTCATGATGACCTTCAACACTCTCCAAAAGGGGTTAAATCAGGCACAGGGTTTTATGGCCTTTTACAACCACTAGATCAACTAGTCACTGATCAAAGAAGCCATAAACCCAGAGAACTTTCCTGTGAACTGATATATATGTTTTTTTAAAACAGTTTATTTACATGTCCTGTTTTCCATCTATTTTGCATCTAACACCCCACTCCTCTGTATGTATGTATATATATATATATATATATATATATATATATATATATATATATATGCCTAACTTCAGAAATTGTGTTATACCATCCTGATGAGGGGACCTCTATAGTAGTCCCGAAAGCTCAATATGTCATCAAAAAACTTTTTAAGTTAGCCATTAAAAAAAGGTATCAACTACTGAGGACTTCCCTCAAAATTTTTTTTCATTTAAGAGCTTTATTGTGAAGTTATATGCTTCCCTCCAGAGCACTGATCTCCTCTGCTCCTCTAATGCACACGTTGATGGGACTTTATTAAGATTGCCATTTCCTGCGCCAATCTCAATCACTTGGCGTGAGACGCGGCAGAATTATTAAGAAACTCAGGCCTTTTAATATTTCTGGCACATCTTGGGAGGTCCGACTTGCCTGAATTGAAATCCACACCAGCCAGGGACTGGCATAAATCTCAGCTATAGTTCATCGCAGTTTTTTGAGTTAGGTTTTTGTAAAGCCATGAGGCCAAGGTTTCCCCAATCTGTCTTGATTCCTGCCGTGCAGTATGGCAGGAAAAGAGTCATATTTTTGGGGCACAAAATGGTTGTACATCGAAAACACACCTCTTTGGCACCATAAAGCTGATGGGATAACCTTGATAACAACCATCGCACACCATCTACTGAACAATAACTCTCAGCTAGGGTTGAGCTGATCTTGACTTTTCAGGATCAATTTTGAAATCCGATTTCCGATCAATTTTCATTCGAACTCATCTCGATCCCAATTCCGATCCCGATGCAAGTCAATGGGATTTTTTTACTAATCGGAGATCAGATTTTAAAAACAATCCTATTCACTATACAGCATGGAATCTAACAATTGAACGCTTTAATTATTAGAATCCACGCGGTGTAGTGATTTTTGCTAATCACTAAACAGCCAGAGGATTTTTTTTTTAATCCTCTGGCTACTTAGTCCCCCCTGGTGTCCACTTATCTGCAGAGATGGCTGATCTGGTACCCAGTGTTCTCATTCTTCTTCACCTCGCTGCCCCTGCCTCCCAGGTTAGGAGAGTGTGGGCGAGTACTGGGGGGGAGACGTCACTTCTCCCCGCCCTGTACCCGCCCACACTCTCCTAAGCCACAAGCCCCGCCTTCTTCCTAGCTCTTTAACACTAACCTGGGAGGCGGGGGCAGCGAGGCAAAGAAGAACGAGAACATCGAGCATTGGACCAGCCATCTCTGCAGGTAAGTAGCTACTAGCTAGTCTCCCATTAGAATGAATAGACGCAGCCGGCAAGCAGGGGGTTAAGGCTGTGTGCCGGCTGCTTCCATTCATTCCTATGGAACCGCAGTGGAGCCTTCACACTGAATGAGCGGAACGTATACTCAGTGTGAAGGCTGACATTGTTAGCTTTTCCCACAATGCTTGTCCAGTAGCAAAGCATTGTGGGAAATAATCACCGATCTCGATCCCACCTAAAAAGATCGTGTTTGGAATTCCGATTGCGATCGTGAAATTTTCTCGATCGCCAATCGGAATCCGATCTTTTCCGAACACGATCACTCAACCCTACTCTCAGCAGTCCTACTTGCTCTGCTCTTTTTGGAGCTACTCATAGAAGTGCATACAGCATGCTGGCATTTGTAGTAGACCCTTGGTTTGACGTGTGAGTGTGAGCTCTTGTTCATACATGAAACACTGTGCAACAGAGGAATAGAGAGGAGGTGAGTGCTCCAGAGAGGAGCACATAACTTCTCAATGAAGCAGTCAGTGAGTTCTTCAATAACATTACACTTCACAAAGGCTTGTTTTCAAATAGGAGTTGCAAAGAAATAGTCTCTTTACAGCTTCAGGGGGATGAATACTTACGCACCTAATGTGCCATGTAGACCACGCTTTGTTGAGCCTCATGCACACTCGGTCATGTGTTTTCGCAGGCTCTTCTGAGGAGTGTTACAATACTTTGTTCCCTTCTGATATTTATAGAGCACGTCCTACCCTGCTCCATAAGAATGTATTGGAATGGAACCTCCTATGGACAGTAATGGAGCACGGAACGCTCTCAGATGACATTTGGATGTCCAAGTATCATCCAAGTAACTTCCGTTAAAAAATTGTGACCCAGTTGGGCTGCACACTCATAAGTCCTTGGAATTGGTACAATCATCCCCTGTGGTGCAGCGTTGGTACAATACAACATATTGATGGGCACTGCACAGAGATCAGTAGACGGGAAGATTTCCTTCTTTTTTTCCGCTTGCAGATGTGATGTTGATATGTCACCCGCCTTTGTCTTTCCTTCGTCTTCCTTTTTATTCCTGTCCCTCTCCAGACAATAGTGGCGTCTGGACCTCGCGGTTCGCTTCCAACTCTAAATACTTCTCCTTCCGAGTGATGTGTTTACTGCAGGAAGTAATAACAATTAGTAAATGAGCAGAAGTTGTAGAGGATCTGATCTCAAAGGGCTGGAGACAGACAGGCCAGGATTCATGGGGATGTGACATTTATCAACATGGGCCTGGAATTTGCTGCACTTTCTGTATAGAGATGAATACATCCTATTAGAGCCAAAAACAATTCAGATTCCATCCAGATACAGCATTGTCACATACTTGGGTGCAGTACACAAACAAGGTCTGGGATTTCCAGTCATAGCGCCCCTCTGGTCCATGGGATGTGTCTGCTATGTGAAGGGGAATGACCTTTGCACATTTTTTGCATCTGGCCCATTCTCTCTGACCACTTGTTACTGCTGCCCGATAACATTACAGGTGTAGTTATCCATATCTGTCATCTGAGAATTAACAAAAATATTCACTAAATTTAGGATTAGTTCAAGAAATCTCCATCAGGGCTCGTTCACATCTGCGCCCGTACACAAAACTGGGGCAGGAGACGGAAACCTGCCAGCATGTTTCAATCCCATTCATTTGAATGGGCTTGAAAAGTCTCTGGCTGTGTGCGCCGGTGAGCGTTTTATGCGCTCCGCGCCGAAACCGTTTTTTTAAAAACCGGACAGAGTCGGGCATGCAGTGCTCTGTGTCCGGTTTTTAAAAAACGGTTTCACCACGGAGCACATAAAACGCTCACCGGCGCTCACAGACGGACTCAGCATGCAGAAGACGGAAACCTGAAAACAGAGATCGAACGCTGGTGTGAACCCAGCGTAAGTTAATAATGACATCGTCAGCGACTGGTTCCAGAAAACATCTGCATGACTAAAGCCTCATGTGCCTGGTGTCGTCCTATGTGAGGATCCATATAGCGGTAGATAGATGGGACTAGTCCAGAGGGAGTGATGCGCCGCGGTCTCCCGCAGCTGATTCAGTTGCAGAAGATAGGGCACATCACTTCTTTTTTCCATGAGCAGGAAAAAAAACGATGGCAGAAAAAAATGACTGGCTCCCTTTGAATTCTATGGGAGGCGTTTTTTTGATCTGGAATTTGACATGGAATCCGCGTCAAATCCTGGATCAAATTCAGACATCTGAACTTAGCTTTGTGGAAATACAATCAGCATGGAGAGTCAGGATCGCACAGTGTAAACCATAGCTCAGCTGCAGAGTATGCTGGGAGAGTTGGTACATCTAGGAGTGCCAGCATTACAGACGAGCTGGCAGTGCCTTTACTGAATGGACTACTTATCCGCTCATCAGCAACTCCATTCTCCTGCTAGCTGACATCTCTGGCCATCTGCTCACCATGATGGGACAAAATAGCTTCCTCCATATGGGTCTATGCTGCAGCCTGTATCTGACCTATCATGCTCAGAACACTCCGAAGTTCCATCCACACCACCGCAGGGGTCCGTGGTAATGTGTACCTTAGTGGGTTTTGTCATAGTAGTGTGGGACATAGCAGACCACCTGCTTACATGTACTCTTCTGCTCTTGATCTGCACTTCATCTCTGTCCTCAGACGATTTCCTTGGCAGAGGACTAGCCTCCTCTGGTGGCATGGAGGAGGACCTGCAGCACTACAAGAGGAACAACCCTCTACATGGAAGTACCTACAGTATAGAGCCATAGATTTCATACTGTGTATGATGGTCGTGTGGGTGCCACTGCTTTACGATTTATGTGGTCACGGTGGTCACGCCACTGTTATGGGGATTTCTCCCCCCGCAAATCCGGAGCAGATTCCTCTCAGAATCCGCCTTCCATTGCTTCCAATGGGAGGCAGAGATTGCAGAAAAGAGAAACGTCCTGCTTAATCTTGCCACGGATTCCTGCAGGGCCCACAGTTCGGGACTCCCTCCTTATTAGGCCTTTTCATCCGGGTGTAATCAGGCGCAGGATGCCGCGACATTTTCATTTGTGTAAGCATATCCTTATTGGGGTCATGTGACTGTTGCCGCTGCTCTATCTGAGGGTCCTCCTGTAGCATGGCTTCTTATTGTCACTGTATATCTGATCAATTTGTATGTCTGATCACTCCGTATATCTGATCACTTTGTATATCAGATCACTCTGTATATTGGATCACTTTGCATATCTGATCACTTTGTATATCGTATCACTTTGTATATTGGATCACTTTGCAAGGAGATGGTGGTGGACTTTAGTAAACGGAGAGGTGCTCTGACCCCGGTGGTTGCTTCAGCCATCTTTTTCGGTGTGGCCTGCTGGGGGCGCTGTATGTCAACCCGGGACAGAAATAGACTTGACAGGCTGATCAGGAGGGCCAGCTCTGTCCTGGGGAGCCCCTTGGACCCAGTACAGGTGGTGGGTGACAGAAGGATACTGTCTATGGTGACATCCATGCGGGAGAACAACTCCCACCCCATGTATGGGACCCTGATGGGACTCTGTAGCACTGTAAGTGACCGTCTGCTTCACCCCAAGTGTGAGAAGGAGCTATCGCAGGTCCTTCCTTCCAACCGCGACCAGACTGTATAATCTACATCAGACCAAACGTAGACACTCCGCACAGAGAACTAATGATTGACGATGACCATGAAGTCTTCCTCTTTCTCTTCCGTTTTTTCCTTAGCTGCCATGGACTCCTAGTATATCTTCTCTTCTCAGCTTATCTGTGTCTACGTCTGTAATATATTCCTGTGTATTATCCTGTATCTGTATTACTAGGCTGCTGTAACATGCTGAAATTTCCCCAATGTGGGACTATTAAAGGATTATCTTATCTTATATCTGATCACTTTGTATATCAGATCACTTTGTATGTCTGATCACTTTTAGAGATGAGCGAACACTGTTCGGAACAGCCGTTCCGAACAGCATGCTCACAGCACGCTCCCATAGAAATGAATGGAAGCGGCCGGCTTCATGCTTCCATTTATTTCTATGGGAGCGTGCTGTTCGGATCGGCTGATCCGAACAGTGTTTGCTCATCTCTAATCACTTTGTATATCGGATCACTTTGTGTATCTGATCATTTTGTATATCGGCTCACTCTGTATATTGGATCACTTTGTATATCTGATCACTCCGTAAATTGGATCACTCTCTTTATATTAGATCACTTTATATGTCTGATCATTTTGTATATCGGATCACATTGTATGTAAGATCACTTTGTATATCTGATCACTTTTTTTTTTTTTGCGGGAGAACAAATCCCACCCCATGTATGAGACGTGATAGCATCGGGCAGTCCTGTCAGTGACCGTCTGCTTCACCCCAAGTGTGAGAAGGAGCTATCGCAGGTCCTTCCTCCCGACCGCGACCAGGCTGTATAATCTACATCAGTCTGAGCGCAGACACTCCGCACACAGAACTAATGATTATGACTATGACGTCTTCCTTCTTTTTTCTTCTGTTCCTTAGCTGCTCTGGCCTCCTAGTATATCTTCTCTTCTCAGCATATGTGTGTCCTGTAATATATTCCTGTGTATTATCCTGTACCTGTATTACTAGGCTGCTGTAACATACTGAGTATCCGCACTGGGCCACTATTACAGGATTATCTTATCTGTATATTGGATCACTTTGCATATCTGATCACTCTATATCGGATCACTTTGTATATCTGATCACTCTGTAGATTGGATCACTTTGTATATCTGATCACTCTATATCGGATCACTTTGTATATCTGATCACTCTATATCGGATCACTTTGTATATTGGATCACTTTGTATATCTGATCACTCTATATCGGATCACTTTGTATATCTGATCACTCTATATCGGATCACTTTGTATATCTGATCACTCTATATCGGATCACTTTGTATATCTGATCACTTTGTATATCTGATCACTCTATATCGGATCACTTTGTATATCTGATCACTGTATATTGGATCACTTTGTATATCTGATCACTCTATATCGGATCACTTTGTATATTGGATCACTTTGTATATCTGATCACTATATATCGGATCACTTTGTATATCTGATCACTCTATATCGGATCACTTTGTATATCGGATCACTTTGTATATCTGATCACTATATATCGGATCACTTTGTATATCTGATCACTCTATATCGGATCACTTTGTATATCGGATCACTTTGTATATCTGATCACTGTATATTGGATCACTTTGTATATCTGATCACTGTATATCGGATCACTTTGTATATCGGATCACTTTGTATATCGGATCACTTTGTATATCTGATCACTTTGTATATCGGATCACTTTGTATATCTGATCACTCTATATCGGATCACTTTGTATATCTGATCACTCTATATCGGATCACTTTGTATATCTGATCACTCTATATCGGATCACTTTGTATATCGGATCACTTTGTATATCTGATCACTGTATATCGGATCACTTTGTATATTGGATCACTTTTCTCTGACTTTAGCGCTTTCCATTATTTTTATTGTCAAATTTTTAAAAAGTTTAAAAACAAAGTGAAAATAATGAAGTACGGAGGAGACACTTACACGTCACTGCAGCAGCCGGGCACACAGAGGTGACTCCCTCCCTGAGGCTTACAACAACCTTATATTTCTTGATCCAATGGTGGTTGTGTGATAATAAGATCTTCGGAAATGCTGTGTGTGCCTCTAAGGCTAACATGGCGCCTCACCCTTAAGATTACTGTTGGCCATAAGGACACTGGGATAAACCTTCAGGAGTCCAGCACAGTACGACAGTGCAGACACGTGTGGATTATAAACACAAGGCAGTGTGACAAGTGAAGAGACGCCAGATCCTACACATTTCCTAGGTATGAGCAGTCTGCTCATGTTCTGGCCGGACTCTCTGCTCTAAGCTGTCCATTAACCGGTTAAGGACCGCCGTACGTAAATTTACGGCCTGCGGTCCAGGTACCTAAAGACCGGACTATTGTCAAAATACGTCCTGTCTTTAGGTACCTTCTTGGCGGGGGGAGGGGTGCGGCGAGTACGGGGGTTAGGTGTTACTAACACCTAACCCCTTCCTCAATAACGTCCAGTCAGAACTGAGTCCGACTGGACGTTTTAACCCTTTCGATCGCGCCGTGAAACATCACGGCGCGATCGAAAGGCATCCGCCAGCAATTGAATCAGATTGGCACCCCCCGCGGCGAGATCGGAGGGTGCCGATAGCAGTAAAAGGTAGTCTGGGGTCTGGCCAGTGACCCCAGACTGCCCGGAGCCCCCACATACCTGGTGATCCTGCCAGGACCTTCTGATGTCAGGCTGTGCGTCTACACAGCCTGACATCCTGCTACGGAATGCCATGTGGGACACCTGCAGGCTGTGTCTCACATGGCATTCTATATCAGCACAGTATTGCTGATTGAAGTGTCCTAAATGGACACATGAAAAAGTAAAAAAAAAAAAAAATGAAGTGTATGAAAAAAATTAATAAAGTAATAAAGCCCAAAAATCCCTTTTTCTCTATAGAAAATGAATTATATAAAAAAAGAACTAAAAAGTAATAAAAACAATGCATATTTGGTATTGTCACGTCCGTAACAATCTATACAATAAAACTGAAATAATATTTAATGTACACGGCGAACGCCGGAAAAAAAACCCGGAAAAAACTCGCCGGAAGTAATGATTTTTCGCCGTCTCACCTTACAAAATATACTATAAAAAGTGATCAAAAAGTCATATGCATCCATAACAGTACCAATAAAAAGCGCAGGTTGTCCCGCAAAAAATAAGCCCTCAACCAACACTGTCAACCGAAAAATAAAAATGTTACGCCTCTCAGAAGATGCTATGCAAAAAACATTGATTTATGTCCCCAAATGTGTTTTTCCTCTGCAGAACTAGTAACACATAAAAAAATAACATAAATGAGGTATCGCCGTAACCGTACCGACCCGCAGAATAAAGGACACATGTTACTTATGCTGTACGCTGCATGGCGCAAAACTAAAAAAGTAAAACTCAATGCCAGGATTGATTTTTTTTTTTTTTTAAATCCAGCAAAAAAGGGTTAATAAAATGTATTCAATAAGATGTAGACACCCAAAAACGGTGTCATTACGAAATGCATCTCATCCCGCAAAAAACAAGTCCTTATATGGCCGCGTCACCAGAAAAATAAAGAAAATATAGCATCTAGCAATGTGAAGACAAAAACCCTCAAAAATCGCCAAATTATTAGAACACAACTGGCTGCGGCAGGAAGGGAATATATAAGCTGTGCAAGCGGATATCAGGGGACACCCCATATTTACAGCTTATGAGGGAACGGACACCAGAAGTGACCCCTAAAGTGACCCCCAGAGTGACTCCCCCAATCATAGGAGCTACTGGGACATAGTAGGGAATTTGGTGTCTGCAATGTCCTCCGCACCGCTTATATATTCCCTCTTCGCCATCCGCTGTGCAGTCACGTCCGGATACTAATACTCACTACACCCCCTGATACATTCTTTGAGGGGTGCAGTTTTCACAATGGGGTCACTCCTTTGGGGAATCCACTTTTCTGGTACCTTACAGGCTCTACAAACATGGCATGGCGTCCGGATACCAAACATCTGAATCTGTACTCCAAAAGCCGCATCGCGCTCCTTCCCTTCTGCGCCCTGCTGTGCGCCCAAACTGCAGTCTATGCCACATGTATGACACTGGTGTACCCGTTCTATCGGACGTAATGTCATATGTGGGTATAAACTGATATTGGGGCACAGCCGGACACAGAAGGGAAGAAGGGTTATTGGGTTTTTGGAGCGCAGACGGTTTGGTTTTTGGATGCCATGACACTTTTGCAGAGCTGAAACGCTAGTAACGTGGAATCCCCTGATATGAGATGTTATTTTGGAAACTACACCCCTGAAGGATTTCTCCAGGGGTACAGACAGCATTTTTAACCCCCAAGTGTTGCTATAACTTATTATCCATAAATGAATACGAAGCTGATTGTGAGAGGTGAAAATGACCATTTTTCCAGGAATACGTCCTTTCAGTGCGTAAAATGTTGTGCCCGACTTGTATCAGAGATGAACGCTCTAAAAGCTGTTGTGCCCAGGATACCCGTTTAACAGTTTTTGGAGTGTCTCTGCTGACATAAGTCGGGCACAACATGTTGCACACTGAAATGGCAAATCAGTAAAATTTTCATTTTTAACTTCTCTATCAGTTGCGATTTCATTTCTGGAAACTAAATAAATGCAACACTCAAGGGTTAAAAAAATCTCGCTACACCACTTGATAAATCCCATCAGTGGGCTAGTGTCCAAAATGGGGTGACATGTCTGCGGATTCCACTTTATTGGCAATTCAGGGGCTTTGCAAAAGTGGCATGGTGTGCTCCAAAAACCAATATAGCGCTCCTTTCCTTCTGTCCCCGGCTGTGCCCAAACAGCCATTTATACCCACATATGGCATTAAGTCCGTTATCCGGGGTACACCAGTGTCATACATGTGGGCATACACTGCTATTTGGGTACACAGCAGGGCGCAGATGTGAAGGAGCAATATGTGCTTTTGGAGTGCAGATTTAGATTCTTCGTTTTTGGACACCATGTCACATTTGCAGAGACCCTAAAATTGCCCCTACAAAATGGGGTCACTTCTTGGTGAATTCCAGTTTACTGGCACCTCCAGGGCTCTGCAAAAACAACATGGTGCCCAGAGGGTCCCTCTAAATCTCTACCCCAAAAGCTAAAACGCACAGTGGTCCTTCCCTTCTGAGCCCTGCTGTGTGCCCAAGCAGCAGTTTACACCCACATATATAATTTTTTGCCCCTCGGGATGGCCCCTTAATAGTTTTAGGAGTGTAGGTCTCTGACAACACAAAGTGGGTGCAACGTATTGGGCACCGAAATGGCATATTTTTAAAAATTTCAATTTTCATTTTGTACATTAATTTTTGGGAAGCATTTTAGGCTCAAAATGATAATACCCCTTGATACATTCCTTGACAGGTGTAGTTTCTAAAATGGGGTCACTTTTGAGGGGTTTCCACTGTATTGGTACTTTAGGGGCTCAGCAAATGCGACATGGCACCTGAAAACTATTCCAGCAACATCTGCCCTCCAAAACCCAAATAGCGCTCTTTCCATTCTGAGCCCCACCATGTACCCATACAGCAGATTATGGCCACATATGGGGTATTGCCGTGTTCAGAAGAAATTGTGTAACAAACTTTGGGGGGATTTTAATTCTTAAACTATTTGCAAAATTAAAAATATGGCGCTAAATGGACGATTCATTGGGAAAAAAAGTAATTTTTCATTTTCACGTCCCAATGTTAATAAAATCTGTGAAACACCTGTGAGGCCAAAATACTCACTCTACCCCTAGATAAATTCTATGAGGGGTGTAGTTTCCAAAATGGGGTCACTTTTAGGGGGTTTCCACTGTATTGGTACTTTAGGGGCTCTGCAAATGCGACATGGGACCTGAAAAATATTCCAGCAAAATCTGCCCTTCAAAAGCCAAATAGCCCTCTTTCCATTCTGAGCCCCGCCATGTTCCCATACAGCAGATTATGGCCACATATGGGGCATTTCTGTGTTCAGGAGAAATTGTGTAACGAACTTTAGGGAGCTTTTTCTCCTTTATCCTCTTGTGAAAATGAAAAATTTGGGGCTAAATTGACAGTTTGTTGGAAAAAAAGTAATTTTTCATTTTCAAGGCCCAATGTTAATAAAATCTGTGAAACAGCTGTAGGGTCAAAATGCTCACTCTACCCTTTAATATGTTCTGTGGGGGGTGTAGTTTCCAAAATGGGGTCACTTTTAGGGGGTTTCCACTGTATTGGTACTCTAGGGGCTCTGCTAATGCGACATGGCACCTAAAATTATTCCAGTAAAATCTGCCATCCAAAAGCCAAATAGCGCTCCTTCTGCTCTCCTGTGCACTAGAAAGGGTTCTGGATACTAGAAACATATGAGGTAGGATCCAGTAGTGACCATGTGTATAACTTTGCTCTACCCCATCATATACAGCCTACACTGTATATAGTAATAGTGACCATGTATAACTTTGCTCTGCCCCATCATATACAGCCTACACTGTATACAGTAATAGTGACCATGTGTATAGCTTCGCTCTGCCCCATCATATACAGCCTACACTGTATATAGTAATAGTGACCATGTGTATAACTTTGCTCTACCCCATCATATACAGCCTACACTGTATATAGTAACAGTGACCATGTATAACTTCGCTCTGCCCCATCATATACAGCCTACACTGTATACAGTAATAGTGACCATGTGTATAGCTTCGCTCTGCCCCATCATATACAGCCTACACTGTATATAGTAATAGTGACCATGTGTATAACTTTGCTCTACCCCATCATATACAGCCTACACTGTATATAGTAACAGTGACCATGTATAACTTCGCTCTGCCCCATCATATACAGCCTACACTTTATATAGTAATAGTGACCATGTGTATAACTTTGCTCTACCCCATCATATACAGCCTACACTGTATATAGTAACAGTGACCGTGTATAACTTCGCTCTGCCCCATCATATAGAGCCTATACTGTATATAGTAATAGTGACCATGTGTATAACTTCGCTCTACCCCATCATATACAGCCTACACTGTATATAGTAATAGTGACCATGTGTATAGCTTCGCTCTGTCCCATCATATACAGCCTACACTGTATACAGTAATAGTGACCATGTGTATAGCTTCGCTCTGCCCTATCATATACAGCCTACACTGTATATAGTAATAGTGACCATGTGTATAGCTTCGCTCTGTCCCATCATATACAGCCTACACTGTATACAGTAATAGTGACCATGTGTATAGCTTCGCTCTGCCCTATCATATACAGCCTACACTGTATATAGTAATAGTGACCATGTGTATAGCTTCGCTCTGCCCTATCATATACAGCCTACACTGTACAGCATATAGTAATAGTGACCATGTGTATAGCTTCGCTCTGCCCTATCATATACAGCCTACACTGTATACAGTCATAGTGACCATGTGTATAGCTTCGCTCTGCCCCATCATATAGAGCCTACACTGTATACAGTAATAGTGACCATGTGTATAGCTTCGCTCTGCCCTATCATATACAGCCTACACTGTACTGCATATAGTAATAGTGACCATGTGTATAACTTCGCTCTGCCCCATCATATAGAGCCTACACTGTATATAGTAATAGTGACCATGTGTATAGCTTCGCTCTGCCCTATCATATACAGCCTACACTGTATACAGTAATAGTGACCATGTGTATAACTTCGCTCTGCCCTATCATATACAGCCTACACTGTATATAGTAATAGTGACCATGTGTATAGCTTCGCTCTGCCCTATCATATACAGCCTACACCGTATATAGTAATAGTGACCATGTGTATAGCTTCGCTCTGCCCCATCATATAGAGCCTACACTGTATACAGTAATAGTGACCATGTGTATAGCTTCGCTCTGCCCTATCATATACAGCCTACACTTTATATAGTAATAGTGACCATGTGTATAACTTTGCTCTACCCCATCATATACAGCCTACACTGTATATAGTAACAGTGACCGTGTATAACTTCGCTCTGCCTCATCATATAGAGCCTATACTGTATATAGTAATAGTGACCATGTGTATAACTTCGCTCTACCCCATCATATACAGCCTACACTGTATATAGTAATAGTGACCATGTGTATAGCTTCGCTCTGTCCCATCATATACAGCCTACACTGTATACAGTAATAGTGACCATGTGTATAGCTTCGCTCTGCCCTATCATATACAGCCTACACTGTATATAGTAATAGTGACCATGTGTATAGCTTCGCTCTGTCCCATCATATACAGCCTACACTGTATACAGTAATAGTGACCATGTGTATAGCTTCGCTCTGCCCTATCATATACAGCCTACACTGTATATAGTAATAGTGACCATGTGTATAGCTTCGCTCTGCCCTATCATATACAGCCTACACTGTACAGCATATAGTAATAGTGACCATGTGTATAGCTTCGCTCTGCCCTATCATATACAGCCTACACTGTATACAGTCATAGTGACCATGTGTATAGCTTCGCTCTGCCCCATCATATAGAGCCTACACTGTATACAGTAATAGTGACCATGTGTATAGCTTCGCTCTGCCCTATCATATACAGCCTACACTGTACTGCATATAGTAATAGTGACCATGTGTATAACTTCGCTATGCCCTATCATATACAGCCTACACCGTATATAGTAATAGTGACCATGTGTATAACTTCGCTCTGCCCCATCATATAGAGCCTACACTGTATATAGTAATAGTGACCATGTGTATAGCTTCGCTCTGCCCTATCATATACAGCCTACACTGTATACAGTAATAGTGACCATGTGTATAACTTCGCTCTGCCCTATCATATACAGCCTACACTGTATATAGTAATAGTGACCATGTGTATAGCTTCGCTCTGCCCTATCATATACAGCCTACACCGTATATAGTAATAGTGACCATGTGTATAGCTTCGCTCTGCCCCATCATATAGAGCCTACACTGTATACAGTAATAGTGACCATGTGTATAGCTTCGCTCTGCCCTATCATATACAGCCTACACTGTACTGCATATAGTAATAGTGACCATGTGTATAACTTCGCTCTGCCCCATCATATAGAGCCTACACTGTATACAGTAATAGTGACCATGTGTATAACTTCGCTATGCCCTATCATATACAGCCTACACCGTATATAGTAATAGTGACCATGTGTATAACTTCGCTCTGCCCCATCATATAGAGCCTACACTGTATATATATGGGCGTTTTCTTACTGGTTTATATGGATTTTTTTACTGAGGTGGGTTCCATTTAAGGTTTACATTTTATATGGGCATGT
Organism: Leptodactylus fuscus; assembly: GCF_031893055.1. Taxonomy (NCBI): domain Eukaryota; kingdom Metazoa; phylum Chordata; class Amphibia; order Anura; family Leptodactylidae; genus Leptodactylus; species Leptodactylus fuscus. Next base: position 337,959 of record NW_027439806.1, on the reverse strand, counting down.
TGGAAATGTTTTTCACTCCTAAAATAATGATGTTACCTATGATATGTGAACTTTACCCTATTTATGCTAGTTATATATGAATTACGGTTGTCCACCATCCTTACACCAGATTCTGATCTCTGGTATTAATTGATTATTACATCTCCCCAAAAAAAACTATGTGTATGTAAATTATGTTTTCGTGTTTAATTTTTAGTAATACTTAATAAAGAATATTTTTGATATTTAAGACAATCTGTTTTGTGTGGTAGTTTTGTTTGAGTAATATCGGTTATCTCCACACATATTGTTGGTAACTTGTTCCTCTGTTAGTGTTGCTACACTGTATATAGTAATAGTGACCATGTGTATAGCTTCGCTCTGCCCCATCATATACAGCCTACACTGTATACAGTCATAGTGACCATGTGTATAGCTTCGCTCTGCCCCATCATATACAGCCTACACTGTATACAGTCATAGTGACCATGTGTATAGCTTCGCTCTGTCCCATCATATACAGCCTACACCGTATATAGTAATAGTGACCATGTGTATAACTTCGCTCTGCCCCATCATATACAGCCTACACCGTATATAGTAATAGTGACCATGTGTATAGCTTCGCTCTGCCCCATCATATACAGCCTACACTGTATACAGTCATAGTGACCATGTGTATAGCTTCGCTCTGCCCCATCATATACAGCCTACACTGTATACAGTCATAGTGACCATGTGTATAGCTTCGCTCTGTCCCATCATATAGAGCCTACACCGTATATAGTAATAGTGACCATGTGTATAACTTCGCTCTGCCCCATCATATACAGCCTACACCGTATATAGTAATAGTGACCATGTGTATAGCTTCGCTCTGCCCCATCATATACAGCCTACACTGTATACAGTCATAGTGACCATGTGTATAGCTTCGCTCTGCCCCATCATATACAGCCTACACTGTATACAGTCATAGTGACCATGTGTATAGCTTCGCTCTGTCCCATCATATACAGCCTACACCGTATATAGTAATAGTGACCATGTGTATAACTTCGCTCTGCCCCATCATATAGAGCCTACACTGTATATAGTAATAGTGACCATGTGTATAGCTTCGCTCTGCCCTATCATACACTGTATATAGTAATTTAGTTTATGCGTCTTACTCCACGTGCATCAGCGTTTGTTGTTGGGTTAGGTAGGATGCCGGCTACATTATCATTATCTGCATCCTGCAAGTCCACATGGGGATTCCAGACCAGTGTAACAGCAAATAGGACTCTGATCTCTCCTACGTGACAACTCTGAGCGGTGTTTGGGATTTTATTGCCAGGTTTTGTATCCTCCTGTACAAAGTAAATAGGAAAAAACTTGGCGAGAAAATGAGGTCTTTGTGATTACGGTGTATCGAACGTGACTAATGTCAGATTGTGGTCACCAAAGGGTCACATCCTCCACATCTATCTATCTATCTATCTATCTATCTATCTATCTATCTATCTCCTATCTATCTATCTATCTATCTATCTCGTATCTATCTATCTATCTATCTATCTATCATCTATCTATCTATCCAGGGAGGAGATCCCTCAGGAGACCATCCACAACCTCATCAGGAGCATGCCCAGGTGTTGTAGGGAGGTCATACAGACACGTGGAGGCCACACACACTACTCAGCCTCATCAGGAGCGTGTCCAGGTGTTGTAGGGAGGTCATACAGACACGTGGAGGTCGCACACACTACTCAGCCTCATCAGGAGCGTGTCCAGGTGTTGTAGGGAGGTCATACAGGCCCCGGGGAGGTCACACACACTACTCAGCCCCATCAGGAGCATGTCCAGGTGTTGTAGGGAGGTCATACAGACACGTGGAGGTCGCACACACTACTCAGCCTCATCAGGAGCATGTCCAGGTGTTGTAGGGAGGTCATACAGACACGTGGAGGTCACACACACTACTCAGCCCCATCAGGAGCATGTCCAGGTGTTGTAGGGAGGTCATACAGACACGTGGAGGCCGCACACACTACTCAGCCTCATCAGGAGCATGCCCAGGTGTTGTAGGGAGGTCATACAGACACGTGGAGGTCACACACACTACTCAGCCTCATCGGGAGCATGCCCAGGTGTTGTAGGGAGGTCATACAGACACGTGGAGGTCACACACACTACTCAGCCTCATCAGGAGCATGCCCAGGTGTTGTAGGGAGGTCATACAGACACGTGGAGGTCACACACACTACTCAGCCTCATCAGGAGCATGTCCAGGTGTTGTAGGGAGGTCATACAGGCCCCGGGGAGGTCACACACACTACTCAGCCTCATCAGGAGCATGTCCAGGTGTTGTAGGGAGGTCATACAGACACGTGGAGGTCACACACACTACTCAGCCTCATCAGGAGCATGTCCAGGTGTTGTAGGGAGGTCATACAGGCCCCTGGAGGTCACACACACTACTCAGCCTCATCAGGAGCATGCCCAGGTGTTGTAGGGAGGTCATACAGACACGTGGAGGTCGCACACACTACTCAGCCTCATCAGGAGCATGTCCAGGTGTTGTAGGGAGGTCATACAGACACGTGGAGGCCGCACACACTACTCAGCCTCATCAGGAGCATGCCCAGGTGTTGTAGGGAGGTCATACAGACCCGGGGAGGTCACACACACTACTCAGCCTCATCAGGAGCATGTCCAGGTGTTGTAGGGAGGTCATACAGACACGTGGAGGTCACACACACTACTCAGTCTCATCAGGAGCATGTCCAGGTGTTGTAGGGAGGTCATACAGACACGTGGAGGTCACACACACTACTCAGTCTCATCAGGAGCATGTCCAGGTGTTGTAGGGAGGTCATACAGACACGTGGAGGTCACACACACTACTCAGCCTCATCAGGAGCATGTCCAGGTGTTGTAGGGAGGTCATACAGACACGTGGAGGTCACACACACTACTCAGCCTCATCAGGAGCATGTCCAGGTGTTGTAGGGAGGTCATACAGACACGTGGAGGTCACACACACTACTCAGTCTCATCAGGAGCATGTCCAGGTGTTGTAGGGAGGTCATACAGGCCCCGGGGAGGTCACACACACTACTCAGCCCCATCAGGAGCATGCCCAGGTGTTGTAGGGAGGTCATACAGGCCTGTGGAGGTCACACACACTACTCAGCCTCATCAGGAGCATGTCCAGGTGTTGTAGGGAGGTCATACAGACACGTGGAGGTCACACACACACTACTCAGCCTCATCAGGAGCATGTCCAGGTGTTGTAGGGAGGTCATACAGGCCCCGGGGAGGTCACACACACTACTCAGCCTCATCAGGAGCATGTCCAGGTGTTGTAGGGAGGTCATACAGACACGTGGAGGTCACACACACTACTCAGCCTCATCAGGAGCATGCCCAGGTGTTGTAGGGAGGTCATACAGGTCCGGGGAGGTCACACACACTACTCAGCCTCATCAGGAGCATGTCCAGGTGTTGTAGGGAGGTCATACAGGCCCGTGGAGGCCGCACACACTACTCAGCCTCATCAGGAGCATGTCCAGGTGTTGTAGGGAGGTCATACAGACACGTGGAGGTCACACACACTACTCAGCCCCATCAGGAGCATGTCCAGGTGTTGTAGGGAGGTCATACAGACACGTGGAGGCCACACACACTACTCAGCCTCATCAGGAGCATGTCCAGGTGTTGTAGGGAGGTCATACAGACACGTGGAGGCCGCACACACTACTCAGCCTCATCAGGAGCATGCCCAGGTGTTGTAGGGAGGTCATACAGACACGTGGAGGTCGCACACACTACTCAGCCTCATCAGGAGCATGTCCAGGTGTTGTAGGGAGGTCATACAGACACGTGGAGGTCACACACACTACTCAGCCTCATCAGGAGCATGCCCAGGTGTTGTAGGGAGGTCATACAGACACGTGGAGGCCGCACACACTACTCAGCCTCATCAGGAGCGTGTCCAGGTGTTGTAGGGAGGTCATACAGACACGTGGAGGCCGCGCACACTACTCAGCCTCATCAGGAGCATGTCCAGGTGTTGTAGGGAGGTCATACAGACACGTGGAGGCCGCACACACTACTCAGCCTCATCAGGAGCATGTCCAGGTGTTGTAGGGAGGTCATACAGACACGTGGAGGCCGCACACACTACTCAGCCTCATCAGGAGCATGCCCAGGTGTTGTAGGGAGGTCATACAGGCCCGGGGAGGCCGCACACACTACTCAGCCTCATCAGGAGCATGTCCAGGTGTTGTAGGGAGGTCATATAGCCACGTGGAGGTCACACACACTACTCAGCCTCATCAGGAGCATGTCCAGGTGTTGTAGGGAGGTCATATAGCCACGTGGAGGTCGCACACACTACTCAGCCTCATCAGGAGCATGCCCAGGTGTTGTAGGGAGGTCATACAGGCCCGGGGAGGTCACACACACTACTCAGCCTCATCAGGAGCATGTCCAGGTGTTGTAGGGAGGTCATACATGCCCGTGGAGGCCGCACACACTACTCAGCCTCATCAGGAGCATGTCCAGGTGTTGTAGGGAGGTCATACAGACATGTGGAGGTCACACACACTACTCAGCCTCATCAGGAGCATGTCCAGGTGTTGTAGGGAGGTCATACAGACACATGGAGGTCACACACACTACTCAGCCTCATCAGGAGCATGTCCAGGTGTTGTAGGGAGGTCATACATGCCCGTGGAGGCCGCACACACTACTCAGCCTCATCAGGAGCATGTCCAGGTGTTGTAGGGAGGTCATACAGACATGTGGAGGTCACACACACTACTCAGCCTCATCAGGAGCATGTCCAGGTGTTGTAGGGAGGTCAAACATGCCCGTGGAGGCCGCACACACTACTCAGCCTCATCAGGAGCATGTCCAGGTGTTGTAGGGAGGTCATACAGACACGTGGAGGTCACACACACTACTCAGCCTCATCAGGAGCATGTCCAGGTGTTGTAGGGAGGTCATACAGACACGTGGAGGTCACACACACTACTCAGCCTCATCAGGAGCATGTCCAGGTGTTGTAGGGAGGTCATACATGCCCGTGGAGGCCGCACACACTACTCAGCCTCATCAGGAGCATGTCCAGGTGTTGTAGGGAGGTCATACAGACATGTGGAGGTCACACACACTACTCAGCCTCATCAGGAGCATGTCCAGGTGTTGTAGGGAGGTCATACAGACACGTGGAGGTCACACTACTCAGCCTCATCAGGAGCATGTCCAGGTGTTGTAGGGAGGTCATACAGACACGTGGAGGTCACACACACTACTCAGCCTCATCAGGAGCATGTCCAGGTGTTGTAGGGAGGTCATACAGACACGTGGAGGTCACACACACTACTCAGCCTCATCAGGAGCATGTCCAGGTGTTGTAGGGAGGTCATACAGACACATGGAGGTCACACACACTACTCAGCCTCATCAGGAGCATGTCCAGGTGTTGTAGGGAGGTCATACATGCCCGTGGAGGCCGCACACACTACTCAGCCTCATCAGGAGCATGTCCAGGTGTTGTAGGGAGGTCATACAGACATGTGGAGGTCACACACACTACTCAGCCTCATCAGGAGCATGTCCAGGTGTTGTAGGGAGGTCATACATGCCCGTGGAGGCCGCACACACTACTCAGCCTCATCAGGAGCATGTCCAGGTGTTGTAGGGAGGTCATACAGACACGTGGAGGTCACACACACTACTCAGCCTCATCAGGAGCATGTCCAGGTGTTGTAGGGAGGTCATACATGCCCGTGGAGGCCGCACACACTACTCAGCCTCATCAGGAGCATGTCCAGGTGTTGTAGGGAGGTCATACAGACATGTGGAGGTCACACACACTACTCAGCCTCATCAGGAGCATGTCCAGGTGTTGTAGGGAGGTCATACAGACACGTGGAGGTCACACTACTCAGCCTCATCAGGAGCATGTCCAGGTGTTGTAGGGAGGTCATACAGACACGTGGAGGTCACACACACTACTCAGCCTCATCAGGAGCATGTCCAGGTGTTGTAGGGAGGTCATACAGACACGTGGAGGTCACACACACTACTCAGCCTCATCAGGAGCATGTCCAGGTGTTGTAGGGAGGTCATACAGACACATGGAGGTCACACACACTACTCAGCCTCATCAGGAGCATGTCCAGGTGTTGTAGGGAGGTCATACATGCCCGTGGAGGCCGCACACACTACTCAGCCTCATCAGGAGCATGTCCAGGTGTTGTAGGGAGGTCATACAGACATGTGGAGGTCACACACACTACTCAGCCTCATCAGGAGCATGTCCAGGTGTTGTAGGGAGGTCATACATGCCCGTGGAGGCCGCACACACTACTCAGCCTCATCAGGAGCATGTCCAGGTGTTGTAGGGAGGTCATACAGACACGTGGAGGTCACACACACTACTCAGCCTCATCAGGAGCATGTCCAGGTGTTGTAGGGAGGTCATACAGGCCCCGGGGAGGTCACACACACTACTCAGCCCCATCAGGAGCATGTCCAGGTGTTGTAGGGAGGTCATACAGACACGTGGAGGTCACACACACTACTCAGCCTCATCAGGAACATGTCCAGGTGTTGTAGGGAGGTCATACAGACACGTGGAGGTCACACACACTACTCAGCCTCACCAGGAGCATGTCCAGGTGTTGTAGGGAGGTCATACAGGCCCGGGGAGGTCACACACACTACTCAGCCTCATCAGGAGCATGTCCAGGTGTTGTAGGGAGGTCATACAGGCCCGGGGAGGCCGCACACACTACTCAGCCTCATCAGGAGCATGTCCAGGTGTTGTAGGGAGGTCATACAGGCCCGGGGAGGTCACACACACTACTCAGCCTCATCAGGAGCATGTCCAGGTGTTGTAGGGAGGTCATACAGACACGTGGAGGTCACACACACTACTCAGCCCCATCAGGAGCATGTCCAGGTGTTGTAGGGAGGTCATACAGACACGTGGAGGTCACACACACTACTCAGCCTCATCAGGAGCATGTCCAGGTGTTGTAGGGAGGTCATACAGGCCCGTGGAGGTCATACACACTACTCAGCCTCATCAGGAGCATGTCCAGGTGTTGTAGGGAGGTCATACAGACACGTGGAGGTCACACACACTACTCAGCCCCATCAGGAGCATTCCCAGGTGTTGTAGGGAGGTCATACAGACACGTGGAGGCCACACACACTACTCAGCCTCATCAGGAGCATGCCCAGGTGTTGTAGGGAGGTCATACAGGCCCGTGAAGGTCACACTACTCAGCCCCATCAGGAGCATGTCCAGGTGTTGTAGGGAGGTCATACAGGCCCGGGGAGGCCGCACACACTACTCAGCCTCATCAGGAGCATGTCCAGGTGTTGTAGGGAGGTCATACAGACACGTGGAGGTCACACTACTCAGCCTCATCAGGAGCATGTCCAGGTGTTGTAGGGAGGTCATACAGGCCCGGGGAGGTCACACACACTACTCAGCCTCATCAGGAGCATGCCCAGGTGTTGTAGGGAGGTCATACAGACACGTGGAGGCCGCACACACTACTCAGCCCCATCAGGAGCATGTCCAGGTGTTGTAGGGAGGTCATGCAGACATGTGGAGGTCACACACACTACTCAGCCCCATCAGGAGCATGTCCAGGTGTTGTAGGGAGGTCATACAGACATGTGGAGGTCACACACACTACTCAGCCTCATCAGGAGCATGTCCAGGTGTTGTAGGGAGGTCATACAGACACGTGGAGGTCACACACACTACTCAGCCTCATCAGGAGCATGTCCAGGTGTTGTAGGGAGGTCATACAGGCCCCGGGGAGGTCACACACACTACTCAGCCTCATCAGGAGCATGTCCAGGTGTTGTAGGGAGGTCATACAGACACGTGGAGGTCACACACACTACTCAGCCTCACCAGGAGCATGTCCAGGTGTTGTAGGGAGGTCATACAGGCCCGGGGAGGTCACACACACTACTCAGCCTCATCAGGAGCATGACCAGGTGTTGTAGGGAGGTCCTACAGACACGTGGAGGTCACACACACTACTCAGCCTCATCAGGAGCGTGTCCAGGTGTTGTAGGGAGGTCATACAGACACGTGGAGGTCACACACACTACTCAGCCTCATCAGGAGCATGACCAGGTGTTGTAGGGAGGTCCTACAGACACGTGGAGGTCGCACACACTACTCAGCCTCATCAGGAGCATGTCCAGGTGTTGTAGGGAGGTCATACAGGCCCGTGGAGGTCACACACACTACTCAGCCTCATCAGGAGCATGTCCAGGTGTTGTAGGGATGTCATACAGACACGTGGAGGTCACACACACTACTCAGCCTCATCAGGAGCATGTCCAGGTGTTGTAGGGAGGTCGTACAGACACATGGAGGTCACACACTACTCAGCCTCATCAGGAGCATGTCCAGGTGTTGTAGGGAGGTCATACAGACACGTGGAGGTCACACACACTACTCAGCCTCATCAGGAGCATGTCCAGGTGTTGTAGGGAGGTCATACAGACACGTGGAGGTCACACACACTACTCAGCCTCATCAGGAGCATGTCCAGGTGTTGTAGGGAGGTCATACAGACACGTGGAGGTCACACACACTACTCAGCCTCATCAGGAGCATGTCCAGGTGTTGTAGGGAGGTCATACAGACACGTGGAGGTCACACACTACTCAGCCTCATCAGGAGCATGTCCAGGTGTTGTAGGGAGGTCATACAGACACGTGGAGGTCACACACACTACTCAGCCTCATCAGGAGCATGTCCAGGTGTTGTAGGGAGGTCATACAGGCCCGTGGAGGTCGCACACACTACTCAGCCTCATCAGGAGCATGTCCAGGTGTTGTAGGGAGGTCATACAGGCCCGTGGAGGTCACACACACTACTCAGCCTCACCAGGAGCATGTCCAGGTGTTGTACGGAGGTCATACAGACACGTGGAGGTCACACACACTACTCAGCCTCATCAGGAGCATGTCCAGGTGTTGTAGGGAGGTCATACAGACACGTGGAGGCCACACACACTACTCAGCCTCATCAGGAGCATGTCCAGGTGTTGTAGGGAGGTCATACAGGTCCGGGGAGGCCGCACACACTACTCAGCCTCATCAGGAGCATGTCCAGGTGTTGTAGGGAGGTCATACAGGACCGGGGAGGTCACACACACTACTCAGCCCCATCAGGAGCATGTACAGGTGTTGTAGGGAGGTCATACAGACACGTGGAGGTCACACACACTACTCAGCCTCATCAGGAGCATGTCCAGGTGTTGTAGGGAGGTCATACAGGCCCGGGGAGGTCACACACACTACTCAGCCTCATCAGGAGCATGTCCAGGTGTTGTAGGGAGGTCATACAGACACGTGGAGGTCACACACACTACTCAGCCTCATCAGGAGCGTGTCCAGGTGTTGTAGGGAGGTCATACAGACACGTGGAGGTCACACTACTCAGCCTCATCAGGATCATGTCCAGGTGTTGTAGGGAGGTCATACAGACACGTGGAGGTCACACACACTACTCAGCCTCATCAGGAGCATGGCCAGGTGTTGTAGGGAGGTCATACAGACACGTGGAGGTCACACACACTACTCAGCCTCATCAGGAGCATGTCCAGGTGTTGTAGGGAGGTCATACAGGCCCGGGGAGGTCACACACACTACTCAGCCTCATCAGGAGCATGTCCAGGTGTTGTAGGGAGGTCATACAGACACGTGGAGGCCACACACACTACTCAGCCTCATCAGGAGCATGTCCAGGTGTTGTAGGGAGGTCATACAGGTCCGGGGAGGCCGCACACACTACTCAGCCTCATCAGGAGCATGTCCAGGTGTTGTAGGGAGGTCATACAGGACCGGGGAGGTCACACACACTACTCAGCCCCATCAGGAGCATGTACAGGTGTTGTAGGGAGGTCATACAGACACGTGGAGGTCACACACACTACTCAGCCTCATCAGAAGCATGTCCAGGTGTTGTAGGGAGGTCATACAGACACGTGCAGGTCACACACACTACTCAGCCCCATCAGGAGCATGTCCAGGTGTTGTAGGGAGGTCATACAGGCCCGGGGAGGTCACACACACTACTCAGCCTCATCAGGAGCATGTCCAGGTGTTGTAGGGAGGTCATACAGACACGTGGAGGTCACACACTACTCAGCCTCATCAGGAGCATGTCCAGGTGTTGTAGGGAGGTCATACAGACACGTGGAGGTCACACACACTACTCAGCCTCATCAGGAGCATGTCCAGGTGTTGTAGGGTGGTCATACAGGCCCGTGGAGGTCACACACACTACTCAGCCTCACCAGGAGCATGTCCAGGTGTTGTACGGAGGTCATACAGACACGTGGAGGTCACACACACTACTCAGCCTCATCAGGAGCATGTCCAGGTGTTGTAGGGAGGTCATACAGACACGTGGAGGCCACACACACTACTCAGCCTCATCAGGAGCATGTCCAGGTGTTGTACGGAGGTCCTACAGACACGTGGAGGTCACACACACTACTCAGCCTCATCAGGAGCGTGTCCAGGTGTTGTAGGGAGGTCATACAGACACGTGGAGGTCACACACACTACTCAGCCTCATCAGGAGCATGACCAGGTGTTGTAGGGAGGTCCTACAGACACGTGGAGGTCGCACACACTACTCAGCCTCATCAGGAGCATGTCCAGGTGTTGTAGGGAGGTCATACAGGCCCGTGGAGGTCACACACACTACTCAGCCTCATCAGGAGCATGTCCAGGTGTTGTAGGGATGTCATACAGACACGTGGAGGTCACACACACTACTCAGCCTCATCAGGAGCATGTCCAGGTGTTGTAGGGAGGTCGTACAGACACATGGAGGTCACACACTACTCAGCCTCATCAGGAGCATGTCCAGGTGTTGTAGGGAGGTCATACAGACACGTGGAGGTCACACACACTACTCAGCCTCATCAGGAGCATGTCCAGGTGTTGTAGGGAGGTCATACAGACACGTGGAGGTCACACACACTACTCAGCCTCATCAGGAGCATGTCCAGGTGTTGTAGGGAGGTCATACAGACACGTGGAGGTCACACACACTACTCAGCCTCATCAGGAGCATGTCCAGGTGTTGTAGGGAGGTCATACAGACACGTGGAGGTCACACACTACTCAGCCTCATCAGGAGCATGTCCAGGTGTTGTAGGGAGGTCATACAGACACGTGGAGGTCACACACACTACTCAGCCTCATCAGGAGCATGTCCAGGTGTTGTAGGGAGGTCATACAGGCCCGTGGAGGTCGCACACACTACTCAGCCTCATCAGGAGCATGTCCAGGTGTTGTAGGGAGGTCATACAGGCCCGTGGAGGTCACACACACTACTCAGCCTCACCAGGAGCATGTCCAGGTGTTGTACGGAGGTCATACAGACACGTGGAGGTCACACACACTACTCAGCCTCATCAGGAGCATGTCCAGGTGTTGTAGGGAGGTCATACAGACACGTGGAGGCCACACACACTACTCAGCCTCATCAGGAGCATGTCCAGGTGTTGTAGGGAGGTCATACAGGTCCGGGGAGGCCGCACACACTACTCAGCCTCATCAGGAGCATGTCCAGGTGTTGTAGGGAGGTCATACAGGACCGGGGAGGTCACACACACTACTCAGCCCCATCAGGAGCATGTACAGGTGTTGTAGGGAGGTCATACAGACACGTGGAGGTCACACACACTACTCAGCCTCATCAGGAGCATGTCCAGGTGTTGTAGGGAGGTCATACAGGCCCGGGGAGGTCACACACACTACTCAGCCTCATCAGGAGCATGTCCAGGTGTTGTAGGGAGGTCATACAGACACGTGGAGGTCACACACACTACTCAGCCTCATCAGGAGCGTGTCCAGGTGTTGTAGGGAGGTCATACAGACACGTGGAGGTCACACTACTCAGCCTCATCAGGATCATGTCCAGGTGTTGTAGGGAGGTCATACAGACACGTGGAGGTCACACACACTACTCAGCCTCATCAGGAGCATGGCCAGGTGTTGTAGGGAGGTCATACAGACACGTGGAGGTCACACACACTACTCAGCCTCATCAGGAGCATGTCCAGGTGTTGTAGGGAGGTCATACAGGCCCGGGGAGGTCACACACACTACTCAGCCTCATCAGGAGCATGTCCAGGTGTTGTAGGGAGGTCATACAGACACGTGGAGGCCACACACACTACTCAGCCTCATCAGGAGCATGTCCAGGTGTTGTAGGGAGGTCATACAGGTCCGGGGAGGCCGCACACACTACTCAGCCTCATCAGGAGCATGTCCAGGTGTTGTAGGGAGGTCATACAGGACCGGGGAGGTCACACACACTACTCAGCCCCATCAGGAGCATGTACAGGTGTTGTAGGGAGGTCATACAGACACGTGGAGGTCACACACACTACTCAGCCTCATCAGGAGCATGTCCAGGTGTTGTAGGGAGGTCATACAGACACGTGCAGGTCACACACACTACTCAGCCCCATCAGGAGCATGTCCAGGTGTTGTAGGGAGGTCATACAGGCCCGGGGAGGTCACACACACTACTCAGCCTCATCAGGAGCATGTCCAGGTGTTGTAGGGAGGTCATACAGACACGTGGAGGTCACACACTACTCAGCCTCATCAGGAGCATGTCCAGGTGTTGTAGGGAGGTCATACAGACACGTGGAGGTCACACACACTACTCAGCCTCATCAGGAGCATGTCCAGGTGTTGTAGGGAGGTCATACAGGCCCGTGGAGGTCACACACACTACTCAGCCTCACCAGGAGCATGTCCAGGTGTTGTACGGAGGTCATACAGACACGTGGAGGTCACACACACTACTCAGCCTCATCAGGAGCATGTCCAGGTGTTGTAGGGAGGTCATACAGACACGTGGAGGCCACACACACTACTCAGCCTCATCAGGAGCATGTCCAGGTGTTGTAGGGAGGTCATACAGGTCCGGGGAGGCCGCACACACTACTCAGCCTCATCAGGAGCATGTCCAGGTGTTGTAGGGAGGTCATACAGGACCGGGGAGGTCACACACACTACTCAGCCCCATCAGGAGCATGTACAGGTGTTGTAGGGAGGTCATACAGACACGTGGAGGTCACACACACTACTCAGCCTCATCAGGAGCATGTCCAGGTGTTGTAGGGAGGTCATACAGACACGTGGAGGTCACACACACTACTCAGCCCCATCAGGAGCATGTCCAGGTGTTGTAGGGAGGTCATACAGGCCCGGGGAGGTCACACACACTACTCAGCCTCATCAGGAGCATGTCCAGGTGTTGTAGGGAGGTCACACAGACACGTGGAGGTCACACACACTACTCAGCCTCATCAGGAGCGTGTCCAGGTGTTGTAGGGAGGTCATACAGACACGTGGAGGTCACACTACTCAGCCTCATCAGGATCATGTCCAGGTGTTGTAGGGAGGTCATACAGACACGTGGAGGTCACACACACTACTCAGCCTCATCAGGAGCATGGCCAGGTGTTGTAGGGAGGTCATACAGACACGTGGAGGTCACACACACTACTCAGCCTCATCAGGAGCATGTCCAGGTGTTGTAGGGAGGTCATACAGGCCCGGGGAGGTCACACACACTACTCAGCCTCATCAGGAGCATGTCCAGGTGTTGTAGGGAGGTCATACAGACACATGGAGGTCACACACACTACTCAGCCTCATCAGGAGCATGTCCAGGTGTTGTAGGGAGGTCATACAGACACGTGGAGGTCACACACACTACTCAGCCTCATCAGGAGCATGTCCAGGTGTTGTAGGGAGGTCATACAGACACATGGAGGTCATACACACTACTCAGCCTCATCAGGAGCATGCCCAGGTGTTGTAGGGAGGTCATACAGGCCCGTGGAGGTCAAACACACTACTCAGCCTCATCAGGAGCATGCCCAGGTGTTGTAGGGAGGTCATACAGACACGTGGAGGTCACACACACTACTCAGCCTCATCAGGAGCATGTCCAGGTGTTGTAGGGAGGTCATACAGACACGTGGAGGTCACACACACTACTCAGCCTCATCAGGAGCATGGCCAGGTGTTGTAGGGAGGTCATACAGGCCCGGGGAGGTCACACACACTACCCAGCCTCATCAGGAGCATGTCCAGGTGTTGTAGGGAGGTCATACAGACATGTGGAGGTCACACACACTACTCAGCCTCATCAGGAGCATGTCCAGGTGTTGTAGGGAGGTCATACAGGCCCGGGGAGGCCGCACACACTACTCAGCCTCATCAGGAGCATGTCCAGGTGTTGTAGGGAGGTCATACAGGCCCGGGGAGGCCGCACACACTACTCAGCCTCATCAGGAGCATGCCCAGGTGTTGTAGGGAGGTCATACAGGCCCCGGGGAGGTCACACACACTACTCAGCCTCATCAGGAGCATGTCCAGGTGTTGTAGGGAGGTCATACAGACACGTGGAGGCCGCACACACTACTCAGCCTCATCAGGAGCATGTCCAGGTGTTGTAGGGAGGTCATACAGACACGTGGAGGCCGCACACACTACTCAGCCTCATCAGGAGCATGTCCAGGTGTTGTAGGGAGGTCATACAGACAAGTGGAGGTCACACACACTACTCAGCCTCATCAGGAGCGTGTCCAGGTGTTGTAGGGAGGTCATACAGACACGTGGAGGCCGCACACACTACTCAGCCTCATCAGGAGCATGCCCAGGTGTTGTAGGGAGGTCATACAGACACGTGGAGGTCACACACACTACTCAGCCTCATCAGGAGCATGTCCAGGTGTTGTAGGGAGGTCATACAGGCCCGGGGAGGTCACACACACTACTCCGCCTCATCAGGAGCATGTCCAGGTGTTGTAGGGAGGTCATACAGGCCCGGGGAGGTCACACATACTACTCAGCCTCATCAGGAGCATGTCCAGGTGTTGTAGGGAGGTCATACAGGCCCGGGGAGGTCACACATACTACTCAGCCTCATCAGGAGCATGTCCAGGTGTTGTAGGGAGGTCATACAGGCCCGGGGAGGTCACACATACTACTCAGCCTCATCAGGAGCATGTCCAGGTGTTGTAGGGAGGTCATACAGGCCCGGGGAGGTCACACACACTACTCAGCCTCATCAGGAGCATGTCCAGGTGTTGTAGGGAGGTCATACAGGCCCGGGGAGGTCACACATACTACTCAGCCTCATCAGGAGCATGTCCAGGTGTTGTAGGGAGGTCATACAGACACGTGGAGGTCACACACACTACTCAGCCTCATCAGGAGCATGTCCAGGTGTTGTAGGGAGGTCATACAGGCCCGGGGAGGTCACACACACTACTCAGCCTCATCAGGAGCATGTCCAGGTGTTGTAGGGAGGTCATACAGGCCCCGGGGAGGTCACACACACTACTCCGCCTCATCAGGAACATGTCCAGGTGTTGTAGGGAGGTCATACAGGCCCGTGGAGGCCACACACACTACTCAGCCTCATCAGGAGCATGTCCAGGTGTTGTAGGGAGGTCATACAGGCCCCGGGGAGGTCACACACACTACTCCGCCTCATCAGGAACATGTCCAGGTGTTGTAGGGAGGTCATACAGGCCCCGGGGAGGCCACACACACTACTCAGCCTCATCAGGAGCATGTCCAGGTGTTGTAGGGAGGTCATACAGACACGTGGAGGTCACACACACTACTCAGCCTCATCAGGAGCATGTCCAGGTGTTGTAGGGAGGTCATACAGACACATGGAGGTCACACACACTACTCAGCCTCATCAGGAGCATGTCCAGGTGTTGTAGGGAGGTCATACAGACACGTGGAGGTCACACACACTACTCAGCCTCATCAGGAGCATGTCCAGGTGTTGTAGGGAGGTCATACAGACACGTGGAGGTCACACACACTACTCAGCCTCATCAGGAGCATGTCCAGCTGTTGTAGGGAGGTCATACAGACACGTGGAGGTCACACACACTACTCAGCCTCATCAGGAGCATGTCCAGGTGTTGTAGGGAGGTCATACAGGCCCGGGGAGGTCACACATACTACTCAGCCTCATCAGGAGCATGTCCAGGTGTTGTAGGGAGGTCATACAGACACGTGGAGGTCACACACACTACTCAGCCTCATCAGGAGCATGTCCAGGTGTTGTAGGGAGGTCATACAGACCCGTGGAGGTCACACACACTACTCAGCCTCATCAGGAGCGTGTCCAGGTGTTGTAGGGAGGTCATACAGACACGTGGAGGTCACACACACTACTCAGCCTCATCAGCAGCATGTCCAGGTGTTGTAGGGAGGTCATACAGACACATGGAGGTCACACACACTACTCAGCCTCATCAGGAGCATGTCCAGGTGTTGTAGGGAGGTCATACAGGCCCGGTGAGGTCACACACACTACTCAGCCTCATCAGGAGCATGTCCAGGTGTTGTAGGGAGGTCATACAGGCCCGTGGAGGTCACACACACTACTCAGCCTCATCAGGAGCATGTCCAGGTGTTGTAGGGAGGTCATACAGACACGTGGAGGCCGCACACACTACTCAGCCTCATCAGGAGCATGTCCAGGTGTTGTAGGGAGGTCATACAGACACGTGGAGGTCACACACACTACTCAGCCCCATCAGGAGCATGTCCAGGTGTTGTAGGAAGGTCATACAGACACGTGGAGGTCACACACACTACTCAGCCTCATCAGCAGCATGTCCAGGTGTTGTAGGGAGGTCATACAGACACGTGGAGGTCACACACACTACTCAGCCTCATCGGGAGCATGTCCAGGTGTTGTAGGGAGGTCATACAGACACATGGAGGTCACACACACTACTCAGCCTCATCAGGAGCATGTCCAGGTGTTGTAGGGAGGTCATACAGACACGGGGAGGTCACACACACTACTCAGCCCCATCAGGAGCATGTCCAGGTGTTGTAGGGAGGTCATACAGACACGTGGAGGTCACACACACTACTCAGCCTCATCAGGAGCATGTCCAGGTGTTGTAGGGAGGTCATACAGACACGTGGAGGCCGCACACACTACTCAGCCTCATCAGGAGCATGTCCAGGTGTTGTAGGGAGGTCATACAGGCCCGTGGAGGTCACACACACTACTCAGCCTCATCAGGAGCATGTCCAGGTGTTGTAGGGAGGTCATACAGGCCCGGGGAGGTCACACACACTACTCAGCCTCATCAGGAGCATGTCCAGGTGTTGTAGGGAGGTCATACAGACACGTGGAGGTCACACACACTACTCAGCCTCATCAGGAGCATGTCCAGGTGTTGTAGGGAGGTCATATAGGCCCCGGGGAGGTCACACACACTACTCAGCCTCATCAGGAGCATGTCCAGGTGTTGTAGGGAGGTCATACAGACACGTGGAGGTCACACACACTACTCAGCCTCATCAGGAGCATGTCCAGGTGTTGTAGGGAGGTCATACAGGCCCGTGGAGGTCACACACACTACTCAGCCTCATCAGGAGCATGTCCAGGTGTTGTAGGGAGGTCATACAGACACGTGGAGGTCACACACACTACTCAGCCTCATCAGGAGCATGTCCAGGCGTTGTAGGGAGGTCATACAGACACGTGGAGGTCACACACACTACTCAGCCTCATCAGGAGCATGTCCAGGTGTTGTAGGGAGGTCATACAGGCCCCGGGGAGGTCACACACACTACTCAGCCTCATCAGGAGCATGCCCAGGTGTTGTAGGGAGGTCATACAGGACCGGGGAGGTCACACACACTACTCAGCCCCATCAGGAGCATGCCCAGGTGTTGTAGGGAGGTCATACAGACACGTGGAGGTCACACACACTACTCAGCCTCATCAGGAGTATGTCCAGGTGTTGTAGGGAGGTCATACAGACACATGGAGGTCACACACACTACTCAGCCTCATCAGGAGCATGTCCAGGTGTTGTAGGGAGGTCATACAGGCCCGTGGAGGTCACACACACTACTCAGCCTCATCAGGAGCATGTCCAGGTGTTGTAGGGAGGTCATACAGGCCCGTGGAGGTCACACACTACTCAGCCTCATCAGGAGCATGTCCAGGTGTTGTAGGGAGGTCATACAGGCCCGGGGAGGCCGCACACACTACTCAGCCTCATCAGGAGCATGCCAAGGTGTTGTAGGGAGGTCATACAGACACGTGGAGGTCACACACACTACTCAGCCTCATCAGGAGCATGCCCAGGTGTTGTAGGGAGGTCATACAGACACGTGGAGGTCACACACACTACTCAGCCTCATCAGGAGCATGTCCAGGTGTTGTAGGGAGGTCATACAGACCCGTGGAGGTCACACACACTACTCAGCCTCATCAGGAGCATGTCCAGGTGTTGTAGGGAGGTCATACAGGCCTGGGGAGGCCGCACACACTACTCAGCCTCATCAGGAGCATGTCCAGGTGTTGTAGGGAGGTCATACAGGCCCCGGGGAGGTCACACACACTACTCAGCCTCATCAGGAGCATGTCCAGGTGTTGTAGGGAGGTCATACAGGACCAGGGAGGTCACACACACTACTCAGCCCCATCAGGAGCATGCCCAGGTGTTGTAGGGAAGTCATACAGGCCCGTGGAGGTCACACACACTACTCAGCCTCATCAGGAGCATGTCCAGGTGTTGTAGGGAGGTCATACAGGCCCGGGGAGGTCACACACACTACTCAGCCTCATCAGGAGCATGCCCAGGTGTTGTAGGGAGGTCATACAGGCCCGTGGAGGTCACACACACTACTCAGCCTCATCAGGAGCATGTCCAGGTGTTGTAGGGAGGTCATACAGGCCCGGGGAGGTCACACACACTACTCAGCCTCATCAGGAGCATGTCCAGGTGTTGTAGGGAGGTCATACAGACACGTGGAGGTCACACACACTACTCAGACCCATCAGGAGCATGTCCAGGTGTTGTAGGGAGGTCATACAGACACGTGGAGGTCACACACACTACTCAGCCTCATCAGGAGCATGTCCAGGTGTTGTAGGGAGGTCATACAGACACATGGAGGTCACACACACTACTCAGCCTCATCAGGAGCATGTCCAGGTGTTGTAGGGAGGTCATACAGGCCCGTGGAGGCCGCACACACTACTCAGCCTCATCAGGAGCATGTCCAGGTGTTGTAGGGAGGTCATACAGACACGGGGAGGTCACACACACTACTCAGCCCCATCAGGAGCATGTCCAGGTGTTGTAGGGAGGTCATACAGGCCCGGGGAGGCCGCACACACTACTCAGCCTCATCAGGAGCATGCCAAGGTGTTGTAGGGAGGTCATACAGACACGTGGAGGTCACACACACTACTCAGCCTCATCAGGAGCATGCCCAGGTGTTGTAGGGAGGTCATACAGACACGTGGAGGTCGCACACACTACTCAGCCTTATCAGGAGCATGTGCAGGTGTTGTAGGGAGGTCATACAGACACGTGGAGGTCACACACACTACTCAGCCTCATCAGGAGCATGCCCAGGTGTTGTAGGGAGGTCATACAGACACGTGGAGGTCACACACACTACTCAGCCTCATCAGGAGCATGTCCAGGTGTTGTAGGGAGGTCATACAGACACGTGGAGGTCACACACACTACTCAGCCTCATCAGGAGCATGTCCAGGTGTTGTAGGGAGGTCATACAGGTCCAGGGAGGTCACACACACTACTCATCCTCATCAGGAGCATGTCCAGGTGTTGTAGGGAGGTCATACAGACACGTGGAGGCCGCACAGACTACTCAGCCTCATCAGGAGCATGCCCAGGTGTTGTAGGGAGGTCATACAGGCCCGTGGAGGTCACACTCACTACTCAGCCTCATCAGGAGCATGTCCAGGTGTTGTAGGGAGGTCATACAGACACGTGGAGGTCACACACTACTCAGCCTCATCAGGAGCATGTCCAGGTGTTGTAGGGAGGTCATACAGGCCCGTGGAGGTCACACTCACTACTCAGCCTCATCAGGAGCATGTCCAGGTGTTGTAGGGAGGTCATACAGACACGTGGAGGTCACACACTACTCAGCCCCATCAGGAGCATGTCCAGGTGTTGTAGGGAGGTCATACAGGCCCGTGGAGGTCACACACACTACTCAGCCCCATCAGAAGCATGTCCAGGTGTTGTAGGGAGGTCATACAGACACGTGGAGGTCACACACACTACTCAGCCTCATCAGGAGCATGTCCAGGTGTTGTAGGGAGGTCATACAGACACGTGGAGGTCACACACACTACTCAGCCTCATCAGGAGCATGCCCAGGTGTTGTAGGGAGGTCATACAGACACGTGGAGGTTACACACACTACTCAGCCTCATCAGGAGCATGTCCAGGTGTTGTAGGGAGGTCATACAGACACGTGGAGGTCACACACACTACTCAGCCTCATCAGGAGCATGTCCAGGTGTTGTAGGGAGGTCATACAGGCCCGTGGAGGTCACACACACTACTCAGCCTCATCAGGAGCATGTCCAGGTGTTGTAGGGAGGTCATACAGACACGTGGAGGTCGCACACACTACTCAGCCTCATCAGGAGCATGTCCAGGTGTTGTAGGGAGGTCATACAGACACGTGGAGGTCGCACACACTACTCAGCCTCATCAGGAGCATGTCCAGGTGTTGTAGGGAGGTCATACAGACACGTGGAGGCCGCACACACTACTCAGCCTCATCAGGAGCATGTCCAGGTGTTGTAGGGAGGTCATACAGACACGTGGAGGTCGCACACACTACTCAGCCTCATCAGGAGCATGTCCAGGTGTTGTAGGGAGGTCATACAGTCCCGGGGAGGTCACACACACTACTCAGCCTCATCAGGAGCATGTCCAGGTGTTGTAGGGAGGTCATACAGACACGTGGAGGTCACACACACTACTCAGCCTCATCAGGAGCATGTCCAGGTGTTGTAGGGAGGTCATACAGGCCTGTGGAGGTCACACACACTACTCAGCCTCATCAGGAGCATGCCCAGGTGTTGTAGGGAGGTCATACAGACACGTAGAGGTCACACACACTACTCAGCCTCATCAGGAGCATGTCCAGGTGTTGTAGGGAGGTCATACAGGCCCGGGGAGGTCACACACACTACTCAGCCTCATCAGGAGCATGTCCAGGTGTTGTAGGGAGGTCATACAGACACGTGGAGGTCACACACACTACTCAGCCTCATCAGGAGCATGTACAGGTGTTGTAGGGAGGTCATACAGACACGTGGAGGTCACACACACTACTCAGCCTCATCAGGAGCATGTCCAGGTGTTGTAGGGAGGTCATACAGACACGTGGAGGCCGCACACACTACTCAGCCTCATCAGGAGCATGTCCAGGTGTTGTAGGGAGGTCATACAGACACGTGGAGGTCACACACACTACTCAGCCTCATCAGGAGCATGTCCAGGTGTTGTAGGGAGGTCATACAGGCCCGGGGAGGTCACACACACTACTCAGCCTCATCAGGAGCATGTCCAGGTGTTGTAGGGAGGTCATACAGACACGTGGAGGTCACACACACTACTCAGCCTCATCAGGAGCATGTCCAGGTGTTGTAGGGAGGTCATACAGGCCTGTGGAGGTCACACACACTACTCAGCCTCATCAGGAGCATGCCCAGGTGTTGTAGGGAGGTCATACAGACACGTAGAGGTCACACACACTACTCAGCCTCATCAGGAGCATGTCCAGGTGTTGTAGGGAGGTCATACAGGCCCGGGGAGGTCACACACACTACTCAGCCTCATCAGGAGCATGCCCAGGTGTTGTAGGGAGGTCATACAGACCCGTGGAGGTCACACACACTACTCAGCCTCATCAGGAGCATGTCCAGGTGTTGTAGGGAGGTCATACAGACACGTGGAGGTCACACACACTACTCAGCCTCATCAGGAGCATGTCCAGGTGTTGTAGGGAGGTCATACAGACACGTGGAGGTCACAGACACTACTCAGCCTCATCAGGAGCATGTCCAGGTGTTGTAGGGAGGTCATACAGACACGTGGAGGTCACACACACTACTCAGCCTCATCAGGAGCATGCCCAGGTGTTGTAGGGAGGTCATACAGACACGTGGAGGTCACACACACTACTCAGCCTCATCAGGAGCATGTCCAGGTGTTGTAGGGAGGTCATACAGGCCCGGGGAGGTCACACACACTACTCAGCCTCATCAGGAGCATGCCCAGGTGTTGTAGGGAGGTCATACAGGCCCGGGGAGGTCACACACACTACTCAGCCTCATCAGGAGCATGCCCAGGTGTTGTAGGGCGGTCCCGCTTATAAGCTCCAGTCTCGCGGTCCCGCGCAGCTCCCTGCATGTCCCATGTCCTATGTCTTTGAGATGTGTTACTTATCAATCTTTACCCTCAATCAGTACAGATAAAAGGCTGTGGTTATGGGCACGGAAGCTTCACCATTACTATTGTACAAGGACCTTGTGTGACATCACACGGTCATGTGACTAGGTGGGCGTGTCATTGTCCTGTGCAGCCAAGAGATGTGCGCTCTAAGGGCTAGTTCACACGGGCACAGAGGGGACGGATTATGGCGCATAATCCACGTCATTATCCGCCCCCTCACAATGTCGGTCTAGTTACGCCCCTGTTAGGAGTCCATAAAAGGACCCTGAGGGATGATGGGACACTGTGAGGATGCGCAGGAGAGGTGAGACAAGGTGAATATTACTGTATATTATGTTGCTGCACTTCCCCTAGGCCTTCACTTATTATTCTCTGGGGTCTCAGGAGACGGAAAGTATTATAATTTCACTTCTGGTTTGTGATAAACTTATTCAACCTAAAAACGACTCTTCAGGGGTCACTCATCAGAAGTTATCAATGCACCGGGCCGGATACATGTAACGATAAGTCATCTCCAGATGGTTCACAGACATTCACATTACCATTGCTAACGTCTGTTGCTGTCTCCCGTTATAGGATGACAGTGATGGACATTAAACTGTCACTTTTCTGTGTCTGTTCCCATTGACACTAATGTAAACAACACGGTCCTGCATGCAGGACTTTATCTTCCATTACAAAAGTAAATAAACATGATGGAAGGTAGGAGATAGAAGATAATAGGTAGGAGATCAAAGGTTATAGAAGGTGGAGATAGAAGAAGGAAGTTAGGAGATAGAAGATAATAGGTAGGAGATAGAAGAAAGTAGATAGATGATAGAAGATAGGAGGTAGAAGGTAGGAAATAGATGATTAGGAGATAGAAGAAAGGAGATAGATGATAGGAGGTAGAAGACTAGTGATGGAAGACAGCAATGGACATTCCCCCTACGCCCAACAGCAGCACAACTGGGGATAATCCTGCCCCTATGAGCTGTTAGGACAGGTGGAATATTTAATTACCTAACAGCAATCAACCCCTATAAGAGGTCAGAGGACCAACTCCCCTTTGTGTTTTTTTCTGTCCTGTGGGACAGGACAGGTGGATGGGGGAGAGGTGCTCTGGCCTCTTACAGGGGTCCCCTCTCCCCCCCTAAGTTTTTTACCTTGCTGCGTGGTCCGGATGAGTCTCTCCCCCTGCTCCGGTCCGGGTCCCCGCTGGAGCGTGTGCGGCGGCATCGCGGACGTCGGATACTGCAGGTGCCGGCAGGTAGGAACTTTCGTCGGCCGGCAGGGCCTGGGAACTAGTTTTTTGGTTCCCAGGTTCCGCCCGAGCCAGGGACCGTTTCCGGGGAAACCACGCATGCGCAGACCGTGCGGCCAGAGTTACATGCCGCGGCTGTCGGATGACAGTGAAGATCAGCAGGTAAGCCACTGCTGGTGAATAACTTTAAGGCTAATAGGAGGAAGTGGCTCGGACCCAGGTGGCGGGGGCGTGGCTCCGCCCACTGTCCCTCCCCCAGCCGGCCTATTTAAACCCCCCTCCACCACAAGATGGTACCTGTCGCTCCGGTTACAGGTACTTCTGAAGCATTGCTGCCTCAGGATTCAAAGCTCAAGAGCTGGAACTGCTAGTTCATGCTATCAAGGTTGGTGGAGGGGAGAGTGGGCTGGGGCTGTAACTGTGGTCCGGATTTTTTATATAGTGCTCCTTGGGTTCTTGTCTCTTTCCTTCCTCCCTTTAGTATGTCCTCCTCATCATCCTTGACCCTCCCTCGGAGGAAGACCACGGCGAAGAGGAGACATTTGTCTTGTGCCCAATGTAAAATCCCCCTCCCTGATGCCTGTGAATACAGGTACTGCCAGGGATGCAGAGCGCCTCCCTCTGAGGCTACCCCGATCAGAGAGATGGTCTCCTGGGTTAAGGACTTCGTTTCCCAGTCCATGAGAAAGGTGGACAAGACCATTTCCCACCTCGCCAAGAGGCCCCGGCTGGAGGCTTCGGAGCCCTCCCTCCCGCCTCTTGAGAGGCTTCACATCGGGGAGGTTGAGTCCTCTGAGGAGGACCCTGTGGAGGTGGAGAAGGAGGTGTTTCCCCTCGACAAGATGGGCAGACTTTTCAGAGTCCTCAGATCATGTGATCGGGAGGCAGAGGAAGGGCCAAGCAGGAGGGCTAAGTCCTTTAAGGCTAATACTGACCTGGTCCAGGTAATGGAGGGCGAGTGGAAGCGACCCGAGAAAGCATTTACACCTTCCGCTAGATTCAGGGCACTCTTCCCTATGTCAGAGTCCCAGCAGGGTGTCTGGGGACCACCGCCTAAAGTTGACGTGGCAGTTGCCAAACTATCCCACCGGACAGTCCTGCCAGCCGAGGACGGCTCAAGCCTGCAGGACCCGTTGGACCGCCGCGTAGAGGGGTCCCTGAGGCGGGCATACTCTGTCGCCTCGTCACAGGCCTCCGTGGCCATATCAGCTAATGAGGTGGTCTCTGCCCTACAGGCCGAACTATCTTCCCTTGCTAGGGACATAGACACGGGGGTCCACCGGGACGACCTCCTATCGGCTATGACCGATATTAATTTACTGGTGGACCACTTGGCTGAATCCTCCAGGTCGCAACTAAAACTCGCCTCCAAATCTATGGCCCTCACCACTGTGGCCAGGTGACCGTTGTGGGTTAAACCAAGGAGGGTGGACAACGCCTCCAGACTAGGGCTTTGTACCCTGCCCTTTGAGCCAGGTAGGCTTTTTGGTAAAGCCCTGGACAAAATCATGGAGGATCTGGCGGACACTAAAACCAAAAATCTGCCGCAGCCGCCTGAAAGGAGAAGAACTGCCTTTCGGGGCCGAGGATCCTCCACCAGAGGCTTCAGGGGGCGTGGACGCTCCACTCCCCAGGGCAGAGGTAGAGGACGCGGCACTTTCCGCGATCGTAAGAAGGATCCCTGACCCATCAGTGGTCTGCCATCCTGGGAGAAATCGGGCCCGTCCATCTAGGGCCCCGACGCAAAGGTCCCAGGGTCATTTGCTACATCAAGGCTCCACCGGCCGAGAGAACAACTTGCCCTTTTTAGGGCCCCAAACAACTTCATCTTTGAATACCCTTCCAGAAGGATCTCTCTCTAGACTTCTTGGTTTCCAGAATCCTGGGCGAAGGACTCAGGTTCATCTTCGACCTAGACCGCTCCCGCCACGGGATGCGGTTTCCTTAAGGGACCTTCAGGCCAGGTATACTCGCAGGTTCTCTCATAGCTCGGCCCAGGACCTTAGATCAAAGGGACGAACACCCAGATGGAAAACCTTGTCCTCAAATTTCCACCCTCCCAGACGGCAGAACTTCAGCCCCCCCTATTTCCAGGGGAGTAGTATCCACGGGTCTTCCCCCAGCCCCCTAGTAAGGCTGGGGAGCCCTTTAATGGGACAGAGGGCTTCTCTAAGCCAGGATCAAGGAAGACCCGTTAGGATTTTTTACGATTCCATCAAATCTAATCCAGTTCCGGGGATTCACCAGGGACTCTACTACCTGGAGGCACCTTCTCTATGTCAAGAAGCTGCGAGTCCGGAATCGCTGTCCCTAGGGACTAAAAAAGCCTATCCAGTGAACCATCAGTGCCCGGCCATGATTGGCCCGGCAGACCCATCTTCGCGATGGCAGGTCCTCGGTCAGGTTTACCTAGACCCTGTTGACCACAGATGCCTCCCTGTCCAGGGGAGCTCATCTGGGGGAGACCCTGGTACAGAGCACCTGGCGTTACCTGAAGAGAACGCGCTTACCCAGCTGGCGAGAGATTACCAGAGCTCAAGTGAAGCTTCTGACGTGGACTGTACAGTTTCGGGCATAAAGGACCAGGACGGACAGCCTGATCATAGCCAATTACGGTCATTCCAGACGGAAGATGAGAGCCCTCTCCACGTTACCAGACGCCAGGATCCTCATCTATTCGGATCTATGAATCTCCCAGCGGCCAGCGGTTCAGATTCCAGGTTACAGTCTGCGGGACTGACTCACCAGAATGTGGATGACCTTAGCCAGGTCATCCCCCGACCAGGGTGCCCTCCACTTTCCTACCAAAGGATGAGGTCTCCCCGAGGTGGATCTGATGGCCACCTCAAACAGCGCCGCAATAGAGGAACGTTGCTCCCCAGTTCGGGAAGACAATCCTCCGGCGCTGTATGCCCTGTCAATACCGGGGAGGTTCAGACGGAAGTGCGTCTACCCTCATCAACTGAGGATTCGGAAGGTATTGACAAAACGCAGGCAGAACCAGAGCTTGGCAAGGAGCTCGCCATTCTGGTTAGAAAGGGCATGGTTCACCGTCTTCACTCTCATGAGACGGAGGAACACCTGGAGGCTTCCACCAGTGTAAACTCTGGTAATCCGGAACAGTCGGCCCTATCAAGGCCTGAACAGATGCAACCTCACTGCCTGGAGGGTAGCCAGCCTTTAGCTGGCAAAAGAGGATTATCCCAGGGAGTGCTAAGAACTTTGGCGCACTCAAGAGCGGAGTCAACTAACCAGAGCTACCGGAGGGTCGCCCGAATCTTTCAGAACTGGTGTTCGAGTAACCAGCGCGACCCTGATAGGAATGCAGTCTTGGAGTTCCTACAAGACGGCCTGGAGAAGGGGCTAGCACCTGCTACCTTGAAAGTCCAAGTCTCAGCTCTGTCCGCTCTCCTGGAGACCCGGCTAGCACTAGATCCTCTGATTAAACAATTTCTAAGAGGGGCTAGTAGACTTCGTCCTCAGGTGCAGTCTCCGGTCCCGAACTGGGACCTGGCCGCAGTTCTGCAGGGGCTCTGTGCGCCCCCCTTCGAGCCCCTAGCTGAAGTGGATATGAAGTACCTAGCATACAAGATAACTTTCCTGTTGGCAATAACCTCCGCCAAGAGGGTCGGTGAACTACAAGCCCTAGCGGCTTCTGAGCCATTTATAACCTTCTTTCCAGACAGAGTGCAACTAAGGTTCGTCCCAGGATTCTTGCCAAAGGTACCCACACCTCAGAACATTAACCAGGCAATCGTCTTACCAGCGTTTTTCCCCTCTCCCACCTCTGAGTGGGAAGAAAGAATGCACAAGTTGGACTTGGTGAGAGCGTTGCAGATCTATCTTGAGCGGACTGCGTCCTTTCGGAAGTCGGAGAATTTGCTGATCAATGTGTTTGGCCACACCAAGGGGACCAAAGCATCCAAACCAACTCTATCAAGATGGATTAGAGAAGCCATTATCTGCTCCCTACGTGCTCAGGACCTCCCGGTACCAGACCTTATCCGTGCCCATGCCACCCGAGCAGTGGCGACATCATGGGCCGAGAGACGTTTTCTTTCCTTGGAACAGATATGTGCAGCGGCTTCTTGGAGTTCTCAGCTAACTTTCGCCAAACATTATAGACTTGAGTGGCGAACAAGGGAGTCCACAGCATTTGGACATTCAGTATTGGCATCAGCTTGCCAGGATCACCCGCCCTAGGGTAAAGCGATACTTGCTAAATCCCCAGTTGTGCTGCTGTTGGGCGTAGGGGGAACGAAAGATTGTGAATGACAATCTGTTTTCCCTTAGCCCAAACAGCAGCACAAGGCTCCCTCCCTATGCTGTATTTGTACTATTTGTTTGTACTATGTCATATTACTCCTGTTAAATAGATGTCTAAAACCTTTTACTTGCTACTAACACAAAGGGGAGTTGGTCCTCTGACCTCTTATAGGGGTTGATTGCTGTTAGGTAATTAAATATTCCACCTGTCCTAACAGCTCATAGGGGCAGGATTACCCCAGTTGTGCTGCTGTTTGGGCTAAGGGAAAACAGATTGTCATTCACAATCTTTCGTTAACAATGGTAGTGTGATGCCCCCTAAGAATATCTCACAGATGACCCCATCATGCCCAAATGTGAGGTTTATAACAGCCATTCAGGGTGTAAGCTGCAGACCCATGTAGTCTATTTAGAGAGAAATATGCAAATGATAGGAAATCTAGAATGTGAGGGGACAGTGAGTTGCATGATACTATGAAGCCTAAGCAAGAACTGCCCAAACTAGACCAGGCCAAGAAATTACCAGAACTGGATTGCTGGGACTGGCAGCAGACTTGGGATGGGGGACTTTATGATGTGTATACTATAGATAGTCAGGAATTTATCTCCACCGCTACATAAGGAAGGACACACATTCTCCAGCTCTGTACGTTCTACCAGCAAGACTGAATCAGGATTGTAGTACCCTGGACAGGACCCCCGGCACCTTCCTTCCAGACTGTACTGCACTCAGAATGAATCCAGTGTGAACATACTCCTGGCATAACAAGTACGAGAAAACAGCTCACCATATACAGCGGGTACGGAAAGTCTTCAGATCCCTTTACATTTTTCACTCTTTGTTTCATTGCAGCCATTTGCTAAAAGCAAAAAAGTTCTTTTAATTTCTCATAAATAAACTCATCACCTTCTTCACAGAAGTCCCCCCGAAATGGAGAGATTTGTGCAAATTTATTAAAAAAGAAAAACTGAACTATCACATGGCCATAGGTATTCGGAGCCTTTGCTGTAACACTCATATGTAACTCACATGTGTCCATTTCCTTCTGATCCTCCTTGAGATGGTTCTTCTCCTTCATTGGAGTCCGGCTGTGTGTAATTAACCTGATTGGACCTGATTAGGAGGCGCAGACCTGTCTATATAAGACGTCACAGCGCAGGTCACAGCAAAGGAGAATCAGGAGGTCAAAGGAACTGCCCAAGGAGCTCAGAGACAGGATTGTGGCAAAGCCCAGATCTGGCCAAGGTTCATCAGAGCACAGCGGCCTCCATAATCCTTACATGGAAGAAGTTTGGCATGACTAGAACTCTTCCTAGACCCGGCCGTCCAGCCAAACTGAGCAATGGTGGTAGGAGAGCCTTGTGAGAGATAAAGAAGAACCCAAAGATCACTGTGGCCGAGCTCCGGAGATGCAGGAGGGGGATGGGAGAAAGTTCCACAAAGTCACCGATCACTGCGGCCTCCACCAGTCAGGTCTTTATGGCAGAGGAGCCCGAATGAAACCTCACCTCAGTGCAAGACATAGGAAAGCCAAAAACACATGAAGGATTCCCAGACTATGAGAAATAAAATTATCTGCTCTGAGGATGGTCTGTGTGGAGACAACCAGGCCCTGCCCATCATCTGCCCAATACAATCCCACCAGTCACACATGGGGGGCAGCATCAGGCTATGGGACAGGGACAGGATGACTGGTTGTAATGGAAGGAAAGATGAATGTGGCCAAGTACAGAGAGATCCTGGAAGAAACCTCTTCAGAGCGCTCTGGACCTCAGACCGGGCCGAAGGGTCACCTTCCAACAAGACAATGACCCTCAGCACACGGCTAAAGTAACAAAGGCACAACCCTGTGACCATTCCTGACTGGCCCAGCCAGAGCCCCAACCTCAACCCAATGGAGCATCTCTGGAGAGACCTGAAAATGGCTCCACCAACGTTCACCATCCAACCTGACGGAACTGGAGAGGATCTGCCAGGAAGAACGGCTGAGGATCCCCAAATCAAGATGTCAAAAACTTGATGCATCATTCCCAAGAAGACTTGTGGCTGTACGATCTCAAAAGGAGCAAATACTCAATACTGAGCAAAGACTCTGAATACTTAGACCCGTAGACAACACTTGCCATCTCTCTATTTCTTTCACACTGCTAGTTATGTCCCCAGCTAGCTCAGTCCTCCTTATGTCTGCTAGGGCCCCTGTCTTGTGCATCAGCAGTAAGGGCCCTAGCTAGAAGGACCTACTGTAAGGTCCTCCTGTACCTGGCCTGAATATATTTTGTCCTGCCAGTTGCCCTTTGGCTTGAATCTGACCTCTGAACCTTGCAACTAGCCCTGACCACCTGCTTGCACCTGACTACTGTATCATTGTTGTCTGCCCTGACCATTTGCTTGTGTCTGACCATTCTCTTTCTTTGTGGCCATCCTCAGGAGATAGCAACCTAGCGGCCCCCTACAGTGGAGTCCACATCCCTTATCAGGGGTTAAACATTGAATATTGGGGAGGCTACTTAGAGGTGGCCCAATGTCAGACTGGTTTGTTACTGTAATGGGTCCACAACCCACTGACCATGATACTAATATAAAACCTCCTGCCTCTACCCAGGTGTAATGGAGGTCGTACAGTCCCCTCAGGTCTCTCCATCTAGGCGTGGGGCTGAACATAGTCTACTGATGTGACATCACAGGATATCTGCAACATGTAAATGATGATCTGGTTACCTGGTATAGATCATACACAGTATCCTCTGCAGTCATATGAGGTGCTACACGCTGACAATGGGCATTAGTTCACACGGATATGACTTTAAGGGAACTTAAACCACTTCAACACCATAAGCCATTATCAAGAGGAAATAATTGTGGAGGATCTGCAGATGTCTCCATACATGAAGGTTCTCCATTAGGAGTGTGGTTTGTGTGCTCTCCTCACGCTCTCCAAATACTGATAGTGATAGGCTCCAGCGTTTGTGAGATGGTCAGATAAGATTGTGAGTTCCTGGGGACAGCTTGGAAATCAATGCATGATCATAGATCTCATATATATCACACATGTTACATGGTGCCTCAGGGTAGAAATGGAGACATTTGGGGATGGTTCACATGGCGGGGTTTCTTTTACCTGGACTTTGAAAGGATCATCCAAGAATTAATACTCATGGTTTAGGATAAGCCAATGGGGTTCAACACCTGGCACCCCCATAATCACAGTAGCAAGCCAAAACATTAGAGATCCATACACTGTGTAGTAACCATGATGGACAAAGCTCAGCTCCCATTCACCTAGTCACTATACAGTGTACAGAGCCAGAAGCAGAGAGCTCCATACACTGTGTAGTAACCATGATGGACAAAGCTCAGCTCCCATTCACCTGATCACTACACAGTGTACAGAGCCAGAAGCAGAGAGCCCCATACACTGTGTGTAACCATGATGGACAAAGTTCAGCTCCCATTCACCTGATCACTACACAGTGTACAGAAATCAGAGGAGAGCTCCATACACTGTGTAGTAGCCATGATGGACAAAGCTCAGCCCCCATTCACCTGATCACTACACAGTGTACAGAGCCAGAAGCAGAGAGCTCCATATGTAGAAGCCATGATGGACAAAGCTCAGCTCCCATTCACCTGATCACTACACAGTGTACAGTGCCAGAAGTAGAGAGCTCCATACACTGTGTGTAACCATGATGGCCAAAGCTCAGCTCCTATTCACCTGATCACTACACAGTGTACAGTGCCAGAAGTAGAGAGCTCCATACACTGTGTAGTAGCCATGATGGACAAAGCTCAGCTCCCATTCACCTGATCACTACACAGGGTACAGAGGGAGAAGCAGAGGCTTCCATACACTGTAACCATGATGGACAAAGCTCAGCTCCCATTCACCTGATCACTACACAGTGTACAGAGGGAGAAGCAGAGAGCTCCATACACTGTAACCATGATGGACAAAGCTCAGCTCCAATTCACATGATCACTACACAGTGTACAGAGCCAGAAGCAGAGAGCTCCATACACTGTGTGTAACCATGATGGACAAAGCTCAGCTCCCATTCACCTGATCACTACAGTGTACAGAGCCAGAAGCAGAGAGCTCCATACACTGTGTAGTAGCCATGATGGAAAAAGCTCAGCTCCCATTCACCTAATCACTACACAGTGTACAGAGGGAGAAGCAGAGAGCTCCATACACTGTAACCATGATGGACAAAGCTCAGCTCCAATTCACATGATCACTACACAGTGTACAGAGCCAGAAGCAGAGAGCTCCATACACTGTGTGTAACCATGATGGACAAAGCTCAGCTCCCATTCAACTGATCACTACAGTGTACAGAGCCAGAAGCAGAGAGCTCCATACACTGTGTAGTAGCCATGATGGAAAAAGCTCAGCTCCCATTCACCTGATCACTACACAGTGTACAGAGCCAGAAGCAGAGAGCCCCATACACTGTGTGTAACCATGATGGACAAAGCTCAGCTCCCATTCACCTGATCACTACACAGGGTACAGTGCCAGAAGCAGAGAGCTCCATACACTGTGTAGTAGCCATGATGGACGAAGCTCATCTCCCATTCACCTGATCACTACACAGTGTACAGAGCCAGAAGCAGAGAGCTCCATACACTGTGTGTAACCATGATGGACAAAGCTCCCATTCACCTGATCACTACACAGTGTACAGAGCCAGAAGCAGAGAGCTCCATACACTGTGTAGTAGCCATGATGGACAAAGCTCAGCTCCCATTCACCTGATCACTACACAGGGTACAGTGCCAGAAGCAGAGAGCTCCATACACTGTGTAGTAGCCATGATGGACAAAGCTCAGCTCCCATTCACCTGATCACTACACAGGGTACAGTGCCAGAAGCAGAGAGCTCCATACACTGTGTAGTAGCCATGATGGAAAAAGCTCAGCTCCCATTCACCTAATCACTACACAGTGTACAGAGGGAGAAGCAGAGAGCTCCATACACTGTAACCATGATGGACAAAGCTCAGCTCCAATTCACATGATCACTACACAGTGTACAGAGCCAGAAGCAGAGAGCCCCATACACTGTGTAGTAACCATGATGGACAAAGCTCAGCTCCCATTCACCTGATCACTACAGTGTACAGAGCCAGAAGCAGAGAGCTCCATACACTGTGTAGTAGCCATGATGGAAAAAGCTCAGCTCCCATTCACCTGATCACTACACAGTGTACAGAGCCAGAAGCAGAGAGCCCCATACACTGTGTGTAACCATGATGGACAAAGCTCAGCTCCCATTCACCTGATCACTACACAGTGTACAGAGCCAGAAGCAGAGAGCTCCATACACTGTGTGTAACCATGATGGACAAAGCTCCCATTCACCTGATCACTACACAGTGTACAGAGCCAGAAGCAGAGAGCTCCATACACTGTGTAGTAGCCATGATGGACAAAGCTCAGCTCCCATTCACCTGATCACTACACAGGGTACAGTGCCAGAAGCAGAGAGCCCCATACACTGTAACCATGATGGACAAAGCTCAGCTCCCATTCACCTGATCACTACAGTGTACAGAGCCAGAAGCAGAGAGCCCCATACACTGTGTGTAACCATGATGGACAAAGCTCAGCTCCCATTCACCTGATCACTACACAGGGTACAGAGCCAGAAGCAGAGAGCTCCATACACTGTGTAGTAGCCATGATGGACAAAGCTCAGCTCCCATTCACCTAGTCACTATACAGTGTATCTTATCTTATGGTAGAGTTGGAAGGGACCTCAAGGGCCATCGGGTCCAACCCCCTGCGAGTGCAGGTTTTCCTAAATCATCCCAGCTATATGTTTATCCAGATTCCGCTTGAAGATTTCCATTGATGGAGCGCCCACCACCTCCCGTGGCAGCCTATTCCACTCTCTCACTCCCCTCACTGTCAGAAAGTTTTTCCTAATGTCTAATCTGTATCTCTTTCCCTTTCGTTTCATCCCATTGCTTCTTGTACTTCCTTGTGCTAATGAGAATAGGGGAGATCCCTCTGCACTGTGACTACCTTTCAGATATTTGTAGACTGCTATTAAATCTCCCCTCAGCCTTCTCTTCTGCAAACTAAACAATCCCAGTTCTTTTAGCCGCTCCTCATAGGACATGGTTTGCAGACCTTCCACCATTTTGGTTGCTCTTCTCTGGACTTGCTCCAATATATCGATGTCTTTCTTGAATTGAGGCGCCCAGAACTGTACACAGTATTCCAGGTGTGGTCTGACCAGGGAAGAGTACAGCGGAATAATGACCTCTCTTCATCTAGATTCAATGCTTGTCTTAATACATCCCAGAATTTTATTTGCCTTTTTTGCAGCAGCACCGCACTGTTGGCTCATGTTGAATTTGTGATCTACTATTATGCCCAAGTCCTTTTCCCCTCTGCTATCACTTAGTTCTATTCCTCCCATACTATATATGTTTTTTACATTTCTGTTACCCAGATGTAGAACTTTGCATTTGTCCCTGTTAAATCCCATTTTGTTGGCCTCCGCCCATTGTTCCAGTGTGTCTAAGTCCTTTTGAATACACTCTCTCTCCTCTCTAGAGTACAGAGCCAGAAGCAGAGAGCTCCATACACTGTGTAGTAGCCATGATGGACAAAGCTCAGCTCCCATTCACCTGATCACTACACAGGGTACAGTGCCAGAAGCAGAGAGCTCCATACACTGTGTAGTAGCCATGATGGACAAAGCTCAGCTCCCATTCACCTGATCACTACACAGGGTACAGTGCCAGAAGCAGAGAGCTCCATACACTGTGTAGTAGCCATGATGGAAAAAGCTCAGCTCCCATTCACCTAATCACTACACAGTGTACAGAGGGAGAAGCAGAGAGCTCCATACACTGTAACCATGATGGACAAAGCTCAGCTCCAATTCACATGATCACTACACAGTGTACAGAGCCAGAAGCAGAGAGCCCCATACACTGTGTAGTAACCATGATGGACAAAGCTCAGCTCCCATTCACCTGATCACTACAGTGTACAGAGCCAGAAGCAGAGAGCTCCATACACTGTGTAGTAGCCATGATGGAAAAAGCTCAGCTCCCATTCACCTGATCACTACACAGTGTACAGAGCCAGAAGCAGAGAGCCCCATACACTGTGTGTAACCATGATGGACAAAGCTCAGCTCCCATTCACCTGATCACTACACAGGGTACAGTGCCAGAAGCAGAGAGCTCCATACACTGTGTAGTAGCCATGATGGAAAAAGCTCAGCTCCCATTCACCTAATCACTACACAGTGTACAGAGGGAGAAGCAGAGAGCTCCATACACTGTAACCATGATGGACAAAGCTCAGCTCCAATTCACATGATCACTACACAGTGTACAGAGCCAGAAGCAGAGAGCCCCATACACTGTGTAGTAACCATGATGGACAAAGCTCAGCTCCCATTCACCTGATCACTACACAGTGTACAGAGCCAGAAGCAGAGAGCTCCATACACTGTGTGTAACCATGATGGACAAAGCTCCCATTCACCTGATCACTACACAGTGTACAGAGCCAGAAGCAGAGAGCTCCATACACTGTGTAGTAGCCATGATGGACAAAGCTCAGCTCCCATTCACCTGATCACTACACAGGGTACAGTGCCAGAAGCAGAGAGCCCCATACACTGTAACCATGATGGACAAAGCTCAGCTCCCATTCACCTGATCACTACACAGTGTACAGAGCCAGAAGCAGAGAGCCCCATACACTGTGTGTAACCATGATGGACAAAGCTCAGCTCCCATTCACCTGATCACTACACAGGGTACAGAGCCAGAAGCAGAGAGCTCCATACACTGTGTAGTAGCCATGATGGACAAAGCTCAGCTCCCATTCACCTAGTCACTATACAGTGTATCTTATCTTATGGTAGAGTTGGAAGGGACCTCAAGGGCCATCGGGTCCAACCCCCTGCGAGTGCAGGTTTTCCTAAATCATCCCAGCTATATGTTTATCCAGATTCCGCTTGAAGATTTCCATTGATGGAGCGCCCACCACCTCCCGTGGCAGCCTATTCCACTCTCTCACTCCCCTCACTGTCAGAAAGTTTTTCCTAATGTCTAATCTGTATCTCTTTCCCTTTCGTTTCATCCCATTGCTTCTTGTACTTCCTTGTGCTAATGAGAATAGGGGAGATCCCTCTGCACTGTGACTACCTTTCAGATATTTGTAGACTGCTATTAAATCTCCCCTCAGCCTTCTCTTCTGCAAACTAAACAATCCCAGTTCTTTTAGCCGCTCCTCATAGGACATGGTTTGCAGACCTTCCACCATTTTGGTTGCTCTTCTCTGGACTTGCTCCAATATATCGATGTCTTTCTTGAATTGAGGCGCCCAGAACTGTACACAGTATTGCAGGTGTGGTCTGACCAGGGAAGAGGACAGCGGAATAATGACCTCTCTTCATCTAGATTCAATGCTTGTCTTAATACATCCCAGAATTGTATTCGCCTTTTTTGCAGCAGCACCGCACTGTTGGCTCATGTTGAATTTGTGATCTACTATTATGCCCAAGTCCTTTTCCCCTCTGCTATCACTTAGTTCTATTCCTCCCATACTATATATGTTTTTTACATTTCTGTTACCCAGATGTAGAACTTTGCATTTGTCCCTGTTAAATCCCATTTTGTTGGCCTCCGCCCATTGTTCCAGTGTGTCTAAGTCCTTTTGAATACACTCTCTCTCCTCTCTAGAGTACAGAGCCAGAAGCAGAGAGCTCCATACACTGTGTGTAACCATGATGGACAAAGCTCAGCTCCCATTCACACTGCTCCATTCATTTCTATGGAAGTTCCGGAAAAAGACAAAGTTCAGTATTCGGCTATTTCTGGCTTTCCCATTGAAGCGATTGGAGTGGTTTTACTCACTGGCCCAACCACTGCTACCCTCCGAACGGGGGACTCTGCTTCTCTGCTATTCAGTGGATGTCTGAGGACTCCAGTCTGGAGGACCCTATGTGTAGGTTATAACTTGGTAAAGGGGTTATCCGGTTTCTAATATTGAGGACCATGATGATGTATTTTTAGGAGGGTTCATCAATATTAGATCTGAAGGGTCCAATAGGAGTCTTGGCTTTCGGACCCTCGCAGCTCTATTATTGATGACTTGATAACCCCTTGAAGATGGGAACACCCATGTAGCGTATTAAAGTCACTCGTATCATGTCCACAATAGGTGTGTCCATTGTATGAGGAGCCATTTATGAAACAGCAGGAATCAGAGTGTGAGTATAGAGGAGTCAGTAGATTGTCTTACCGAATCCACCGCTCGGCAGTGACTCTGAGGCTGGACGTGAGCGCAGGAGTTGTATTCACATTCTAGATACATAGTGCCATCTAGTGATGTTACCGCACTACACATGCCACAGCACTAAGATCCAACAGATGTACAAAACCGTCACACAGAGGCGCTGTCCACAGTGTATCCTCAGACCTCGTGTATTGTACGTCCACAGTGTATCCTCAGACCTCGTGTATTGTACGTCCACAGCATATCCTCAGACCTCGTGTATTGTACGTCCACAGTGTATCCTCAGACCTTGTGTATTGTACGTCCACAGCGTATCCTCAGACCACGTGTATTGTACGTCACAGCGTATCCTCAGACCTCGTGTATTGTACGTCACAGCGTATCCTCAGACCTCGTGTATTGTACGTCCACAGTGTATCCTCAGACCACGTGTTTTGTACGTCACAGCGTATCCTCAGACCTCGTGTATTGTACGTCACAGCGTATCCTCAGACCTCGTGTATTGTACGTCCACAGTGTATCCTCAGACCACGTGTATTGTACGTCCACAGTGTATCCTCAGACCTCGTGTATTGTACGTCCACAGCGTATCCTCAGACCTTGTGTATTGTACGTCCACAGTGTATCCTCAGACCTTGTGTATTGTACGTCCACAGTGTATCCTCTATTGTACGTCCACAGCGTATCCTCAGACCTCGTGTATTGTACGTCCACAGTGTATCCTCAGACCTCGTGTATTGTACGTCCACAGTGTATCCTCAGACCTTGTGTATTGTACGTCCACAGTGTATCCTCAGACCTCGTGTTTTGTACGTCACAGCGTATCCTCAGACCACGTGTATTGTACGTCCACAGCGTATCCTCAGACCTCGTGTATTGTACGTCACAGCGTATCCTCAGACCTCATGTATTGTACGTCCACAGTGTATCCTCAGACCTCGTGTATTGTACGTCCACAGTGTATCCTCAGACCTCGTGTATTGTACGTCCACAGTGTATCCTCAGACCTTGTGTATTGTACGTCCACAGTGTATCCTCAGACCTCGTGTATTGTACGTCACAGCGTATCCTCAGACCTCGTGTATTGTACGTCCACAGTGTATCCTCAGACCACGTGTATTGTACGTCCACAGTGTATCCTCAGACCACGTGTATTGTACGTCACAGTGTATCCTCAGACCTCGTGTATTGTACGTCCATAGTGTATCCTCAGACCACGTGTATTGTACGTCCACAGCGTATCCTCAGACCTCGTGTATTGTACATCCACAGCGTATCCTCAGACCTCGTGTATTGTACGTCCACAGCGTATCCTCAGACCTCGTGTATTGTACGTCACAGCGTATCCTCAGACCTCGTGTATTGTACGTCCACAGCGTATCCTCAGACCTCGTGTATTGTACGTCACAGCGTATCCTCAGACCTCGTGTATTGTACATCCACAGTGTATCCTCAGACCTCGTGTATTGTACGTCCACAGTGTATCCTCAGACCTCGTGTATTGTACGTCCATAGTGTATCCTCAGACCTCGTGTATTGTACGTCCATAGTGTATCCTCAGACCTCGTGTATTGTACGTCCACAGTGTATCCTCAGACCTTGTGTATTGTACGTCCACAGTGTATCCTCAGACCTTGTGTATTGTACGTCCACAGTGTATCCTCAGACCTCGTGTATTGTACGTCCACAGCGTATCCTCAGACCTCGTGTATTGTACGTCCACAGCGTATCCTCAGACCTCGTGTATTGTACATCCGCAGTGTATCCTCAGACCTCGTGTATTGTACGTCCACAGTGTATCCTCAGACCTCGTGTATTGTACGTCCACAGTGTATCCTCAGACCTCGTGTATTGTACGTCCACAGTGTATCCTCAGACCTCGTGTATTGTACGTCCACAGCGTATCCTCAGACCTCGTGTATTGTACGTCCACAGCGTATCCTCAGACCTCGTGTATTGTACATCCACAGTGTATCCTCAGACCTTGTGTATTGTACGTCCACAGTGTATCCTCAGACCTCGTGTATTGTACGTCCACAGTGTATCCTCAGACCTCGTGTATTGTACGTCCACAGTGTATCCTCAGACCTCGTGTATTGTACGCTGCGCTGGTGCTCCACAATGCCTCTCATAGACTGTACTTATCTACAGCCTCAGTCTCTCCATAAGAGGACACAATACACTTGGTGTTAGCATGCATAAGGTCGGGGTAGGTCTGTCACTTTAAGGGCACTGAGCACTATGGATGACTATGCACAGCCCATAATCACCATGTCTCTAGGGGGAGCTCTTCGATATATCAATATGGGCCCATTTACCTTTCACTTGTATACCCTTATCCTGCTAATATTATACATGTGATAGTTTCAATGTTTGTTCCTCAATCACACAAAAACGGCTGAACGGATTTGAATGAAATTTGGCACACATATAGATTGTAATCTGGAGTAACACATAGGCTACTTTGTATCCCGGTAAATGACATGGCTTCACTACTGTTCTGGATTTAGGTTCACATACCATATTAAACAGGTCTTAGCAGCAGCCGTATCTGAGCCAGGGCTGTTATCTCTCTGTGTAAACACACGCTAACCCTCAGTGTGGAGACACATCTGCATATTATCTGATCTGCTCCAGGCAGTGCTGACATACTGGATGGGCAAACACCTTTAATCCACATTGGCATTTTGCCAATTTTCAACATGCCAGGAAAAAGAGAATCTAATTTGTCACAAACAACGAGAGCTATGAAGGAGCCAGAAGTCACAGAGTTCTCCTTAAGTGCAGCTGAGGGGGATCATCGACGCCAACAACACGCTCATTATATGGCTTCCCAGCGAGCTGCTGAGATGCCGGAACAATCCCAGGCACAGTGCGAGAGCCAAGTTCAGTGGCAGGCCAGCTTGAGAGCTGCCGAAACGCCGGAGCATGCGGATCATCAACGCCAAGAACACGCTCATTAATATGGTGTCCAAGCGAGCTGCTGAGATGCCGGAATAATCACAGGCACGGTGTGAGGAACAAGTTCACTAGCAGGACAGCTTAACAGCTGCCAAAATGCCGGAGCAGGCAAACCATTGACGGTAGCAATTTGCTAAATATAGGTGGATCATCATTGCCAACAACACGCAGACGAAGTCACGGACAGAGGCTAGTCTCACATATATATATAAATGAGTTTCCGTCTGTCTGTTCTTTATGCACGACAAAATGACTGGACCAATCGTCACTAAATTTGACACACAGGTACATCAGGTGTCCAGGAAGGTTTTAGGCCTTTTCTCAGCTCTATAGGACGTACCATTCCTGATATACAATACTCCCAAAATAGTGACCTGCTTTAGCCAATACAAGCCTGCAAGTTTTTCACTCATATGCCAAATGCCATACGCACAGTCACATGCCCCTTATCAGCCAATAGAAGCTCGCAGACGCTTAGTCTCCACATGCACACAGCTTTACTCCAGGTTTCCAGAACAACCCAGCCATTTGTCTTCACTGCTGTAGGTCAGCTTTAAAGGCGCAGGGCGCTGTGGATGACACTGTTACACAAGGTCACATACGCACAGTTTTACTCCAGGTATCCATTACAACCAATCACAGGTTTTTCACTCATATCCAGAGATACACATGATCAGAGGACGTTTATAGACCAATGGAAGTTCACAGGGGACTACCTGAATGGGACATAGCAAACAAGGACAGACTAATGAGGTTCTCATGAAGATGTAGTGAAGACTCCCTGACTATACGTATTGTCTCTTATCCTCAGTCCTGAGCCCGCACTGTGGTGGGAGTGCCTACATACATATATGGGGGAGTTATGGAGGTAGCGCTGTCTGCTTAGGTGTAATCCCAGCGGCCTAGGTATATGGCAGCCATAACCCACCTGGATGGGATGAAGGGTTCCCTCTTCTTCCGGAGGTGCAGCCATTAGACAGTTATGACATGTCCAGGGTAAGACATGGACGTCTCTGATGAGAATAGCCATAAGAGCTATACAAGACAAGTCGCCATATGGTCTCTATCTTATCACATGACATCTTTCTCTATGGTGGAATGGGACTTCATGTATTCTCTGGTCACCAGTGTACCCTATGGGAATCTCCGCAATGGACATTACTACAACTTCCAGACGTCCTGTGGCCACAATGATGGTCCTGGAGCTCGTGGTAACCCTTACAGAGAGCTTAGAAGAGGTGAGATGCTGCAGAGCGCCCTACACACCACAAGGTGGCGCCAGCTCTCAGCCATCTATTGTGTCTTATTAAATCCAGATTAATGTGCTAAGATTGGAATAGTAATGAGAAGAATTACGTCAGATCCTGAGATACAACTCAGACCTCAAAGTGACACCTCACATCACACCGCTAAATATAGGAGACCTCGGACGGGACTTGTAAACGAAGCCACAACAAGACTCCGACCTAGAACAGAAGCGGCCAGTACTCGCCTCACCCCCTCCGGTCCAGCGCACTAGTCCCAATGTCGCCATCAGAGGGGTGTACTTTGGATTATGGGGGATCGCTATGACCCCCATAGTCATGTGCACACTCTGGAATCATGGGAATTAGATGGAAGTCCTTCTATGGTCCCTTGTAATCCCCGCACCTTGTCCTAAGGTCACATTATGAGTTTTACTGATTCAGAGTGGAGAAAGGTGTTGTCCAAGGCCAGATACTGTCCCAAATACTGGAGCTGCTCACCGCGTCCCCCAAACTGGAAGAACGTTGCAGAACTTCTCACCATTACCCATCAGATCATAGATTTCCCATCACGTGTATCATACAGTGTCAGCAGTTGTA
Source organism: Leptodactylus fuscus (assembly GCF_031893055.1). NCBI lineage: Eukaryota > Metazoa > Chordata > Amphibia > Anura > Leptodactylidae > Leptodactylus > Leptodactylus fuscus. The sequence continues at coordinate 296,025 of NW_027439806.1, read as the reverse complement.
TTATTGACCCGGGACAGCGCCCCTTGTGGCCATCTGGTCAATGATAGTGATTGTCTCGCCCCGCGCAGAGTCCAGCCGTATCTTACGACATCTTATCGGCATTTCGTTTCCTGTTTATTTCTTGTAGTTATAAAGTTTTACAATTCAAGTCAGAAAGAAACACCAAAAATTGCCGTTAAGTCCAATCCGGAGACGTCTTATCTGCTCCTTAACTACGAACGTGTGACCTTACAATGTAGTCACCAACGTCACCCTGACCTGGTCGTGCGGAGGGTTTGTTACACTGTATCGGTGCAAAGTGATGTAATAGGGAGATATATCAGTGATCTCACAGACTAAGGTCCATCTTGGTTTATATCACTAAGGACAGGCGGAGGTGACAGGTCCGTCTTGGTTTATATCACTAAGGACAGGCGGAGGTGACAGGTCCATCTTGGTTTATATCACTAAGGACAGGCGGTGGTGACCAGGTCCGTCTTGGTTTATATCACTAAGGACAGGCGGAGGTGACAGGTCCATCTTGGTTTATATCACTAAGGACAGGTGGTGGTGACAGGTCCATTTTGGTTTATATCACTAAGGACAGGCGGAGGTGACAGGTCCATCTTGGTTTATATCACTAAGGACAGGCGGAGGTGACCAGGTCCATCTTGGTTTATATCACTAAGGACAGGCGGTGGTGACCAGGTCCGTCTTGGTTTATATCACTAAGGACAGGCGGTGGTGACCAGGTCCATCTTGGTTATATCACTAAGGACAGGCGGTGGTGACCAGGTCCATCTTGGTTTATATCACTAAGGACAGGCGGAGGTGACCAGGTCCGTCATGGTTTATATCACTAAGGACAGGCGGTGGTGACCAGGTCCGTCTTGGTTTATATCACTAAGGACAGGCGGAGGTGACCAGGTCCGTCTTGGTTTATATCACTAAGGACAGGCGGTGGTGACCAGGTCCGTCTTGGTTTATATCACTATGGACAGGCGGAGGTGACCAGGTCCATCTTGGTTTATATCACTAAGGACAGGTGGTGGTGACCAGGTCCATCTTGGTTTATATCACTAAGGACAGGTGGTGGTGAACAGGTCCATCTTGGTTTATATCACTAAGGACAGGCGGTGGTGACCAGATCCATATTGGTTATATCACTAAGGACAGGTGGTGGTGACCAGGTCCGTCTTGGTTTATATCACTAAGGACAGGCGGTGGTGACCAGGTCCATCTTGGTTTATATCACTAAGGACAGGCGGTGGTGACCAGGTCCGTCTTGGTTTATATCACTAAGGACAGGCGGAGGTGACCAGGTCCATCTTGGTTTATATCACTAAGGACAGGTGGAGGTGACCAGGTCCATCTTGGTTATATCACTAAGGACAGGTGGTGGTGACCAGGTCCATCTTGGTTATATCACTAAGGACAGGCGGTGGTGACCAGGTCCATCTTGGTTATATCACTAAGGACAGGCGGTTGTGACCAGGTCCATCTTGGTTATATCACTAAGGACAGGCGGTGGTGACCAGGTCCGTCTTGGTTTATATCACTAAGGACAGGCGGAGGTGACCAGGTCCGTCTTGGTTTATATCACTAAGGACAGGCGGAGGTGACCAGGTCCATCTTGGTTTATATCACTAAGGACAGGCGGAGGTGACCAGGTCCGTCTTGGTTTATATCACTAAGGACAGGCGGAGGTGACAGGTCCATCTTGGTTTATATCACTAAGGACAGGCGGAGGTGACAGGTCCGTCTTGGTTTATATCACTAAGGACAGGTGGTGGTGACCAGGTCCGTCTTGGTTATATCACTAAGGACAGGCAGTTGTGACCAGGTCCATCTTGGTTATATCACTAAGGACAGGCGGTGGTGACCAGTTCCGTCTTGGTTTATATCACTAAGGACAGGCGGAGGTGACCAGGTCCGTCTTGGTTTATATCACTAAGGACAGGCGGAGGTGACCAGGTCCATCTTGGTTTATATCACTAAGGACAGGCGGAGGTGACCAGGTCCGTCTTGGTTTATATCACTAAGGACAGGCGGTGGTGACCAGGTCCGTCTTGGTTTATATCACTAAGGACAGGCGGAGGTGACCAGGTCCATCTTGGTTTATATCACTAAGGACAGGCGGTGGTGACCAGGTCCGTCTTGGTTTATATCACTAAGGACAGGCGGAGGTGACAGGTCCATCTTGGTTATATCACTAAGGACAGGCGGAGGTGACCAGGTCCGTCTTGGTTTATATCACTAAGGACAGGCGGAGGTGACAGGTCCATCTTGGTTTATATCACTAAGGACAGGCGGAGGTGACAGGTCCGTCTTGGTTTATATCACTAAGGACAGGTGGTGGTGACCAGGTCCGTCTTGGTTATATCACTAAGGACAGGCAGTTGTGACCAGGTCCATCTTGGTTTACATCACTAAGGACAGGCGGAGGTGACCAGGTCCGTCTTGGTTTATATCACTAAGGACAGGCGGAGGTGACCAGGTCCATCTTGGTTTATATCACTAAGGACAGGCGGAGGTGACCAGGTCCGTCTTGGTTTATATCACTAAGGACAGGCGGTGGTGACCAGGTCCGTCTTGGTTTATATCACTAAGGACAGGCGGAGGTGACCAGGTCCATCTTGGTTTATATCACTAAGGACAGGCGGTGGTGACCAGGTCCATCTTGGTTATATCACTAAGGACAGGCGGTGGTGACCAGGTCCGTCTTGGTTTATATCACTAAGGACAGGTGGTGGTGACCAGGTCCGTCTTGGTTATATCACTAAGGACAGGCGGTGGTGACCAGGTCCATCTTGGTTATATCACTAAGGACAGGCGGAGGTGACCAGGTCCATCTTGGTTTATATCACTAAGGACAGGCGGTTGTGACCAGGTCCATCTTGGTTATATCACTAAGGACAGGCGGTGGTGACCAGGTCCGTCTTGGTTTATATCACTAAGGACAGGCGGAGGTGACCAGGTCCGTCTTGGTTTACATCACTAAGGACAGGCGGAGGTGACCAGGTCCATCTTGGTTTATATCACTAAGGACAAGCGGTGGTGACCAGGTCCGTCTTGGTTTATATCACTAAGGACAGGCGGAGGTGACAGGTCCGTCTTGGTTTACATCACTAAGGACAGGCGGAGGTAACCAGGTCCGTCTTGGTTTATATCACTAAGGACAGGCGGAGGTGACCAGGTCCGTCTTGGTTTACATCACTAAGGACAGGCGGAGGTGACAGGTCCATCTTGGTTATATCACTAAGGACAAGCGGTGGTGACCAGGTCCGTCTTGGTTTATATCACTAAGGACAGGCGGAGGTGACAGGTCCGTCTTGGTTTACATCACTAAGGACAGGCGGAGGTAACCAGGTCCATCTTGGTTTATATCACGAAGGACAGGTGGTGGTGACCAGGTCCATCTTGGTTTACATCACTAAGGACAGGCGGAGGTGACCAGGTCCGTCTTGGTTTATATCACTAAGGACAGGCAGTGGTGACCAGGTCCATCTTGGTTTATATCACTAAGGACAGGTGGAGGTGACCAGGTCCATCTTGGTTTACATCACTAAGGACAGGCGGAGGTGACCAGGTCCGTCTTGGTTTATATCACTAAGGACAGGCGGTGGTGACCAGGTCCATCTTGGTCTATATCACTAAGGACAGGCGGAGGTGACAGGTCCATCTTGGTTATATCACTAAGGACAGGCGGTTGTGACCAGGTCCATCTTGGTTTATATCACTAAGGACAGGCGGAGGTGACCAGGTCCGTCTTGGTTTATATCACTAAGGACAGGCGGAGGTGACCAGGTCCGTCTTGGTTTATATCACTAAGGACAGGCGGAGGTGACAGGTCCATCTTGGTTATATCACTAAGGACAAGCGGTGGTGACCAGGTCCATCTTGGTTTATATCACTAAGGACAGGCGGAGGTGACCAGGTCCGTCTTGGTTTATATCACTAAGGACAGGCGGAGGTGACAGGTCCGTCTTGGTTTACATCACTAAGGACAGGCGGAGGTGACCAGGTCCATCTTGGTTTATATCACTAAGGACAGGCGGAGGTGACAGGTCCGTCTTGGTTTACATCACTAAGGACAGGCGGAGGTGACCAGGTCCATCTTGGTTTATATCACTAAGGACAGGCGGTGGTGACCAGGTCCATCTTGGTTTATATCACTAAGGACAGGTGGAGGTGACCAGGTCCATCTTGGTTTACATCACTAAGGACAGGCGGAGGTGACAGGTCCATCTTGGTTTATATCACTAAGGACAGGCGGTGGTGACCAGGTCCGTCTTGGTTTATATCACTAAGGACAGGTGGTGGTGACAGGTCCATCTTGGTTTACATCACTAAGGACAGGCGGAGGTGACCAGGTCCGTCTTGGTTTATATCACTAAGGACAGGTGGAGGTGACCAGGTCCATCTTGGTTTACATCACTAAGGACAGGCGGAGGTGACCAGGTCCATCTTGGTTTATATCACTAAGGACAGGCGGAGGTGACAGGTCCATCTTGGTTTATATCACTAAGGACAGGCGGAGGTGACAGGTCGATCTTGGTTTATATCACTAAGGACAGGTGGAGGTGACCAGGTCCATCTTGGTTTACATCACTAAGGACAGGCGGAGGTGACCAGGTCCATCTTGGTTATATCACTAAGGACAGGCGGTGGTGACAGGTCCATCTTGGTTTATATCACTAAGGACAGGCGGTGGTGACCAGGTCCATCTTGGTTTACATCACTAAGGACAGGCGGAGGTGACCAGGTCCATCTTGGTTTACATCACTAAGGACAGGCGGAGGTGACCAGGTCCATCTTGGTTATATCACTAAGGACAGGCGGTGGTGACAGGTCCATCTTGGTTATATCACTAAGGACAGGCGGTGGTGACAGGTCCATCTTGGTTTATATCACTAAGGACAGGCGGTGGTGACCAGGTCCATCTTGGTTTATATCACTAAGGACAGGTGGAGGTGACCAGGTCCATCTTGGTTTACATCACTAAGGACAGGCGGAGGTGACCAGGTCCATCTTGGTTTATATCACTAAGGACAGGCGGAGGTGACAGGTCCATCTTGGTTTATATCACTAAGGACAGGCGGAGGTGACAGGTCGATCTTGGTTATATCACTAAGGACAAGCGGTGGTGACCAGGTCCATCTTGGTTTATATCACTAAGGACAGGCGGTGGTGACCAGGTCCATCTTGGTTTATATCACTAAGGACAGGCGGTTGTGACCAGGTCCATCTTGGTTTATATCACTAAGGACAGGCGGTGGTGACCAGATCCATATTGGTTATATCACTAAGGACAGGTGGTGGTGACCAGGTCCATCTTGGTTATATCACTAAGGACAGGCGGAGGTGACAGGTCCGTCTTGGTTTATATCACTAAGGACAGGTGGTGGTGACAGGTCCATCTTGGTTATATCACTAAGGACAGGCGGTGGTGACCAGGTCCATCTTGGTTATATCACTAAGGACAGGCGGTGGTGACCAGGTCCATCTTGGTTTATATCACTAAGGACAGGCGGTGGTGACCAGGTGTCACGGGGTGACTAATGCTATACAGTCTCAGAACACTTCTCACTGACAAGTGTGTTTTGATAATAGCAGTGGTAAAAGGAGATGTTTCTGTAATGAAAAATTCTATTGTAGTAATTCTTTTTGACCACAAGATGCCGCTGTGTTAGGTAAAGGAAAAACCAGGAAGTGACGAGTTCAGGAAGTGGACTGCTGTAGTGGGGGAGAAGAAGCTGGCTGTGAGCAGTGAGAGATCTGAGGGACAATCCATTGCCATCCGCTGCCCTGCAACGCTTGTTTCAGGCCAGGGCCAGCTCTGGAGAAGCCCGAACCTGTTGCTGGTTCCCATGTCAGGAGAGTTGGAGACGATTGCTGTGCAGACGCCGCGGAGCGGATGACAAGAAGGACCAGCCCTTGTGACACCGTGTTCCAGTTGCCTGGAGGCAAAGAAATTCCTGTTTCCTTCGGAAAGTCCATCTGACTGTTCGCCCCCTTGCTAACCCGGGTAAGCGGAGCTCCGATTCACCTTTCATAAGGGTGAATAGTGTATACACGCAGTAAATAGTTTTTTTTTTTTTGGCGCCAAAAACCTAGCATAGACTGGTTCCGGCCATTTTGCTTTAAAGCGAGTTCTATCCAAACGGAGATACAGCACGTGTTGTCCTGCTATTCAAAAGAGACACTATATCCTGGATTATAGTACCAGAAGTATGTCATAAGAGGAGTTATTTGTTTCACTAAGACTTGTGCAGCTAAGCACCAACTTCTGATAAAACAAAACCGGTTGCTGAAGTCTTCCCTGCAGGGTTGGGGTAGTGTGTTGAAATGTGGATATTGGGGAGTGGGTAAGTTAAATAGTAAACTGTGATATTGTTAACCCCAGTGTGACACCGCAGGTGATCTTCCTCTGCATACTTACATTGTTTTGTTAGCTTGGTATTAATAGGTAAATTGCAGCTGCTATATATATGTAGCCGCTAGTTAAAGGCATAGTTCACTAGTTCTGACATATTAGGTCACGGTGCAGTGTCACTCAGGGGTCTCAGCCCTCGGCTGAGTGTCTTGTAATTATTGATTTCATCAGGCCTGTTAGCCTGGAGTTCACCCCAAAAGGGTATAGAGTAAAATTTATATTTCTTACTTCGTGTCTGGTGTGGTTGTGCCTGTCCGTGGAACCGCTGTATCCTAAAAGTTCCTGCAAGAGCCCCGGTAGCCAGTCGGCTGCCGTGTCTTTCCCTTCCTCCTCCCCCCTTGCATTTTTGGCGTAGTCGGCAGGATACGGTGCCACCATGGACATGGACAACGCATCTGGGGACGCGCCCTTGGTGGACGCGGACCGTGTGCCTAATGGCGGGGTGGCTGTAGGTGCTGTCCTCCCGCCTGTTGCACCTACCCTTGCACCGACAGCCCCAGTCAGGTGTTTACCAGCAGGTGCCATCTTAAACCAACTGACTAAATTTGACGGACATAACATGTTGCTGACCGATTGGACTGAACGACTGAGGAGTGCGATTAAACTGTGTAATCTAGCCCCCGAACTCCAACCGGAGGTAGCGATAAATGCTCTGGAAGGGAATGCCCGACGGACAATCACATTACTGCCAGAGTCCCAGAGGAGTACGGTGACAGACATAGTAAACAGGTTGGAGAAGGTTTACGGGAACCGTGCCCCGTCAGTTGATTTACTTGCCCGGTTTGTTAATCGGAGACAGAGGGAGGGGGAGACCGTCCCTGAGTATGCTAATGAACTACAGGGGTTGTTAGCTGATGTCCGGAGGGCCGAATCCCACGCCCAGCGTGCCCCTGAGGAAGATGACGAGCTGTTGAGGGACTATTTTATTCGGGGATTATGTTTGAGTACGGTGAGGCGGGAACTACAGAACCGCGTGCTGGCGGACAAGACCCTGACCTTTGTCCAGATTCTGGAGGAGACCATCGCCAGGACTCAAATGGAGGAGCCAGAGGTGGGTCAGGTCGCCATGCAGAGAGCTGGAAGGGTGATGACCAATGCTGTAGGGGGTGAGACAGAGGCCCGGATGAGAGAAATGCAGCGTACTATAGATGCGCTAACCCAACAATTGAGCCAGGTGCAGAGTAGGGTACAGACTCCTGCTGCTGGGAACCCGTTACCAACTCCCTCAGACGGGCCCCCATGTCAATGCTCAGCAAGACCCCCCATGTGGCAAACAGAGGAACCACAGGGAAGGCCATCTCCATCACGGCCGTGGTATCGCTCTCCTCCTGACCCCCAACTGCGACAAAGGCCACCACCTCGGGAGTGGGACTATAGCAATGTTCAATGTTGGCAATGTCAAGAGTTCGGGCATATCTCAAGGAACTGCCCAGGACCGAGAAGGGCCAGGCCCAGCAACTCACCGCCGTTAAACGGGAGACCTCCGCGATAAGAGGGCGCACCGCGGGGGTATCAGGGGGCCCAAGTGCTCCAAAAAGCCCACATGATTTGATCGCAAAAAGCCCCGTGCTGGAAGTGAGTTTTGAGGGAAAGAAGGTCCCCTGCCTAGTGGATACGGGTTCTGAAGTAACAACAATGCCCTTAGACTATTTTGAACGGCATCATGGCCACCTTATGCGACCAAACACCGGAATGGTTATCCGACTGAGAGCGGCAGATAATGGAACTATCCCTGTACATGGGGTAGTCTGGATGCGGCTTCGGGCCTGTGGCCAAGAATTAGGAGTCAAGGGAGTTATCCTTGTCAAGTCTACCTACTTGCCGGAGGTCCCGGTGATTCTAGGCATGAATGTGTTGCGAGACCTGAACCACGTGCTTTTCACCAAGAAAGGACCGGAGTACTGGAAGCGGACTACGGCACATAGGCCAACACAGCAAGTTTTCCGGCAAATTGTCCAGACTTGCCGAATCCAGAAGGGACTCCCTGAAAACCACCGGCTGGGGGCGGTGTATACCCCGAATGGTGCGCCCGTAAAAATACCTCCCCGGCAGGAACGGACATTGATGTTGCCTGTGGGGACCAATCTGAATGTGGACGGATTGGATGTCGAGCTGGAACCGGTAGAGCGGTGTGAAGAGATAACTGGTGTGATGTTTGGGCGAGTGGTGGCCACAGTCCGAAACGGGCGAGTGCCGGTGCGGTGCGTGAATCTACAGGATCATGAAGTGACCCTACCAAGGAGAGTCAAGGTCGCCAGAGTCTTCCTACACCAGGGTGAGACAGCCCGGAGAAGACCCTTTACTCTTAGGGAAGAGAGAGGGGACGTTTGGACCTTGGCGGTACAGATGGATCAACCTGAAAAACCCACGCCCGAGTGGAATGGGAGGAAGATCCTGGAAATGATGGGAATAAACCGTCCCTCTTTGAGTCCAGACCAAGTACGGCTAGTGGAAGAGACCCTATGGGAGTTCCAAGCTGCATTTTCTAGGCATGACGAAGACTTTGGCTGTACGTCTGCTATCGAGCACCGAATACCGACCGGGAACACGGCCCCAATCCGTGAAAGGTATCGACAGATCCCACCAAACATGTACCAAGAAGTGAAGGAGATGTTACATCAAATGTTGGATAATGGCGTGGTACAACCAAGTCAGAGTCCGTGGGCTGCCCCGGTGGTGCTGGTCCGAAAAAAAGACGGCACCTTACGCTTCTGTGTCGACTACCGGAAGCTGAACGCAAAGACAGTGAGAGACTCTTATCCCTTGCCGCGGATCGAGGAATCCTTATCCGCATTGGGAAAGGCGAAATACTTCTCATCCCTAGACCTGGCGAGCGGATACTGGCAAGTGCCAATGGCAGCAGAAGACAGACAGAAAACAGCGTTCATCTTGCCGATGGGCTTGTATGAGTTCAGAAGGATGCCCTTTGGATTGTCCAATGCCCCCGGCACGTTCCAAAGACTCATGGAGTATTGTCTTGGTGACCTAAACTTTGAGTCAGTGCTCATCTATCTGGACGATATTGTGGTCTTCGGATCGTCCTTCGAACAACATCTTCAGAGGCTGAGACAAGTCCTGAAGCGCCTGATGGAGCATGGGCTCAAGGTCAAGCCCAAGAAGTGCCAGCTGTTCCAGACACAGATTGAGTACCTGGGGCATATTGTCTCTGCTGAGGGGGTGCAACCGGCAAGCAGCAAGGTGGAAGCGGTACAACGCTGGCCTGTCCCAAGAACCCTCAGGGAACTTCGCGCATTCTTGGGCCTAGCTGGATATTACCGGCGCTTCATAAGAAATTTTTCAAAGAAGGCAGGACCGCTGAACGAATTGCTGAGGGGGACCTCCCGGGGGCCAAAGAACCAGCCCATTCCATGGGGAGAGAAACAACAACAGGCGTTCGAGGAGTTGAAGGAAGCCCTGACGAGTGCACCAATACTCGCCTATGCGCAGTTTGACAAGCCCTTCATGTTATACACAGATGGGAGTCTCCATGGCCTAGGTGCGGTGCTCGCCCAAGAACAAGATGGCCGTGAGAGGGTCATAGCCTATGGAAGCCGGTCCCTGAGGGAGACAGAGAGGAACTTTGACAACTATAGTTCATTCAAGCTGGAACTACTGGCCCTAGTGTGGGCCATGACGGAGAAATTCTCAGAATACTTGACAGGAGCGGAAGTGACTGTTATGACCGACAACAATCCCTTGGCGCACCTAGACAATGCAAAGTTGGGTGCTTTGGAGCAGCGATGGATGGCCAGGTTGTCCAGGTACAAGTACAAGATCAAGTACCGATCCGGTAGAGAAAATGCAAATGCGGATGCCCTGTCTCGAGTGACGCCGGATGACTCCGGACGAGATAAGGATGGAGAGTTGGAAGACTCAGAGGTTCCCCACTTGGGTAGAATACCCTTGTTTGTGATACTGGCACGGACAAGTGGGGTGGTGACAGACCGACCAGTGTTGCTTGGGAAAACCCATGGAGATTGGGTATATGCTCAGAATGATGACGTGACCCTAAGAAAGATCAAGCAGTGGGTGATGGCAAAGGAGTGGCCTACCCCGATGGAGCGCAAACGCTTGCCACCTATGGGGGCAAGAATAATGCAACAGTGGGATAGACTGAAGTGTGAGAATGGGTTACTGTACCGTAAAGTATATTTAGAGACTGAGTTGGAGGTGAGATGGCAACTAGTAATACCAAGTACCAGTGCCAGGGAAGTTGCCCGTGAGGCTCATGTGAGAGGGGCCCACTTTGGTCCTGATAAAACGTTCAAGTGGCTCCAGCGATTTGTCTATTGTCCTGGTCTTGAGCAGACAGTGCAGGACGTGTGCCAAGCCTGCAGGGCCTGTGAGCTCGCTAAACCCCCAGAACAAAGGGCCCCCACTCAGACGATTAGGACCACTGCGCCGTTGGAGGTGCTGATGATTGATTATGTCCTGATAGGACACTCCAACAGCGGACATCAGTACTGTTTGGTAATGACCGATCACTTTACCAAGTTTGCAGTAGCAGTAGCTACGAAAGATCAGACTGCCGAATCTGCCGCCAGGGCTGTGTGTAAGCACTTCATCCAAGTGTATGGGTGCCCCACTCGTATTCACTCAGATCAGGGGGCATGTTTTCAGGGGCGGCTCATGTCGGAGTTGTATCGGGTGTATGGTATCCACAGATCCCGGACGACTCCTTATCACCCAGAGGGGAATGGGGCTTGTGAGCGATTCAATCGCACCCTCCTTCAGATGTTGCGAACGTTGGAGAAAGATCAAAAAGCTCGGTGGCCAGAGAGCTTAGCTGAGTTGCTCTGGGCCTATAATAATCGGGTCCATAGTACCACCGGCTACACGCCATACCTGATGCTGTTTGGGCATCCCGGACGGGAGATTGAAGAATTGAACTTGACAAATCCTGAGAGAGAGGGCGCTCGCTCGCCCGATGACTGGGTAGAACTACACCGTCGAAAACTGCAGACCATACACCGATTGGTGATTGACAAAACCCGACTGTCCAGTCACCCAGACAAGACCCCGGTTCAACATGAACCCTTCCAACCTGGGGACAGGGTGTTAGTAAGGGCCAAGAGACCCTCGGGAAAGTTGGATGATCGGTGGGAGGCAATGCCATATCGAGTAAAACGAAGGGTCATCCCTGACGGACCAGTGTATGAGATAGAGCCTGAAAGGGGTGAAGGAGTTACCCGGACTCTTCACCGTAATATGCTCAGACCTTGTAATTCAGAGACTCCCACAACGGAGACTGAGGTGCATCGGTTGAATCCGACAGCCCCAACCTTCACACCTGCTGCACAGATTGATCCCGATGAGTGGTGGGATGTACCAGTTCCCATGTCTGAAACGGTTCCAGCCGTGGTGATCTTACCTCCACGGGAGGGGACGACACTAATGGCTGCTCCTGTACAGGAACCTGAGCCGACCTGTGGGAATGAAGTGACTGATGCCCCGACTTTACGCAGAACGCCAAGGTCTAATGCTGGGGTTCCCCCACAGCGATACGCCCAGGATGAGTTTGTCTGGGGAGGTCTGTCGAGGACGCCGACCTCTAGTGGGGTGGTGTGTCACGGGGTGACTAATGCTATACAGTCTCAGAACACTTCTCACTGACAAGTGTGTTTTGATAATAGCAGTGGTAAAAGGAGATGTTTCTGTAATGAAAAATTCTATTGTAGTAATTCTTTTTGACCACAAGATGCCGCTGTGTTAGGTAAAGGAAAAACCAGGAAGTGACGAGTTCAGGAAGTGGACTGCTGTAGTGGGGGAGAAGAAGCTGGCTGTGAGCAGTGAGAGATCTGAGGGACAATCCATTGCCATCCGCTGCCCTGCAACGCTTGTTTCAGGCCAGGGCCAGCTCTGGAGAAGCCCGAACCTGTTGCTGGTTCCCATGTCAGGAGAGTTGGAGACGATTGCTGTGCAGACGCCGCGGAGCGGATGACAAGAAGGACCAGCCCTTGTGACACCGTGTTCCAGTTGCCTGGAGGCAAAGAAATTCCTGTTTCCTTCGGAAAGTCCATCTGACTGTTCGCCCCCTTGCTAACCCGGGTAAGCGGAGCTCCGATTCACCTTTCATAAGGGTGAATAGTGTATACACGCAGTAAATAGTTTTTTTTTTTTTGGCGCCAAAAACCTAGCATAGACTGGTTCCGGCCATTTTGCTTTAAAGCGAGTTCTATCCAAACGGAGATACAGCACGTGTTGTCCTGCTATTCAAAAGAGACACTATATCCTGGATTATAGTACCAGAAGTATGTCATAAGAGGAGTTATTTGTTTCACTAAGACTTGTGCAGCTAAGCACCAACTTCTGATAAAACAAAACCGGTTGCTGAAGTCTTCCCTGCAGGGTTGGGGTAGTGTGTTGAAATGTGGATATTGGGGAGTGGGTAAGTTAAATAGTAAACTGTGATATTGTTAACCCCAGTGTGACACCGCAGGTGATCTTCCTCTGCATACTTACATTGTTTTGTTAGCTTGGTATTAATAGGTAAATTGCAGCTGCTATATATATGTAGCCGCTAGTTAAAGGCATAGTTCACTAGTTCTGACATATTAGGTCACGGTGCAGTGTCACTCAGGGGTCTCAGCCCTCGGCTGAGTGTCTTGTAATTATTGATTTCATCAGGCCTGTTAGCCTGGAGTTCACCCCAAAAGGGTATAGAGTAAAATTTATATTTCTTACTTCGTGTCTGGTGTGGTTGTGCCTGTCCGTGGAACCGCTGTATCCTAAAAGTTCCTGCAAGAGCCCCGGTAGCCAGTCGGCTGCCGTGTCTTTCCCTTCCTCCTCCCCCCTTGCACAGGTCCGTCTTGGTTTATATCACTAAGGACAGGCGGAGGTGACAGGTCCGTCTTGGTTTATATCACTAAGGACAGGCGGAGGTGACAGGTCCATCTTGGTTATATCACTAAGGACAAGCGGTGGTGACCAGGTCCATCTTGGTTATATCACTAAGGACAGGTGGTGGTGACCAGGTCCGTCTTGGTTTATATCACTAAGGACAGGCGGAGGTGACCAGGTCGGTCATGGTTTATATCACTAAGGACAGGCGGAGGTGACCAGGTCCGTCTTGGTTTATATCACTAAGGACAGGCGGAGGTGACCAGGTCCATCTTGGTTTATATCACTAAGGACAGGCGGAGGTGACCAGGTCCGTCTTGGTTTATATCACTAAGGACAGGCGGTGGTGACCAGGTCCGTCTTGGTTTATATCACTAAGGACAGGCGGAGGTGACCAGGTCCATCTTGGTTTATATCACTAAGGACAGGCGGTGGTGACCAGGTCCATCTTGGTTATATCACTAAGGACAGGCGGTGGTGACCAGGTCCATCTTGGTTTATATCACTAAGGAAAGGTGGTGGTGACCAGGTCCGTCTTGGTTTATATCACTAAGGACAGGCGGAGGTGACCAGGTCCGTCTTGGTTTATATCACTAAGGACAGGCGGAGGTGACCAGGTCCATCTTGGTTTATATCACTAAGGACAGGCGGAGGTGACCAGGTCCGTCTTGGTTTATATCACTAAGGACAGGCGGAGGTGACCAGGTCCGTCTTGGTTTATATCACTAAGGACAGGCGGAGGTGACCAGGTCCATCTTGGTTTATATCACTAAGGACAGGCGGTGGTGACCAGGTCCATCTTGGTTATATCACTAAGGACAGGCGGAGGTGACCAGGTCCATCTTGGTTTATATCACTAAGGACAGGTGGTGGTGACCAGGTCCGTCTTGGTTATATCACTAAGGACAGGCGGTTGTGACCAGGTCCATCTTGGTTATATCACTAAGGACAGGCGGAGGTGACCAGGTCCGTCTTGGTTTATATCACTAAGGACAGGCGGTGGTGACCAGGTCCGTCTTGGTTTATATCACTAAGGACAGGCGGAGGTGACCAGGTCCATCTTGGTTTATATCACTAAGGACAGGCGGTGGTGACCAGGTCCATCTTGGTTATATCACTAAGGACAGGCGGTGGTGACCAGGTCCGTCTTGGTTTATATCACTAAGGACAGGTGGTGGTGACCAGGTCCGTCTTGGTTATATCACTAAGGACAGGCGGTGGTGACCAGGTCCATCTTGGTTATATCACTAAGGACAGGCGGTTGTGACCAGGTCCATCTTGGTTATATCACTAAGGACAGGCGGTGGTGACCAGGTCCGTCTTGGTTTATATCACTAAGGACAGGCGGAGGTGACCAGGTCCGTCTTGGTTTACATCACTAAGGACAGGCGGAGGTGACCAGGTCCATCTTGGTTTATATCACTAAGGACAAGCGGTGGTGACCAGGTCCGTCTTGGTTTATATCACTAAGGACAGGCGGAGGTGACAGGTCCGTCTTGGTTTACATCACTAAGGACAGGCGGAGGTAACCAGGTCCGTCTTGGTTTATATCACTAAGGACAGGCGGAGGTGACCAGGTCCGTCTTGGTTTACATCACTAAGGACAGGCGGAGGTGACAGGTCCATCTTGGTTATATCACTAAGGACAAGCGGTGGTGACCAGGTCCGTCTTGGTTTATATCACTAAGGACAGGCGGAGGTGACAGGTCCGTCTTGGTTTACATCACTAAGGACAGGCGGAGGTAACCAGGTCCATCTTGGTTTATATCACGAAGGACAGGTGGTGGTGACCAGGTCCATCTTGGTTTACATCACTAAGGACAGGCGGAGGTGACCAGGTCCGTCTTGGTTTATATCACTAAGGACAGGCAGTGGTGACCAGGTCCATCTTGGTTTATATCACTAAGGACAGGTGGAGGTGACCAGGTCCATCTTGGTTTACATCACTAAGGACAGGCGGAGGTGACCAGGTCCGTCTTGGTTTATATCACTAAGGACAGGCGGTGGTGACCAGGTCCATCTTGGTCTATATCACTAAGGACAGGCGGAGGTGACAGGTCCATCTTGGTTATATCACTAAGGACAGGCGGTTGTGACCAGGTCCATCTTGGTTTATATCACTAAGGACAGGCGGAGGTGACCAGGTCCGTCTTGGTTTATATCACTAAGGACAGGCGGAGGTGACCAGGTCCGTCTTGGTTTATATCACTAAGGACAGGCGGAGGTGACAGGTCCATCTTGGTTATATCACTAAGGACAAGCGGTGGTGACCAGGTCCATCTTGGTTTATATCACTAAGGACAGGCGGAGGTGACCAGGTCCGTCTTGGTTTATATCACTAAGGACAGGCGGAGGTGACAGGTCCGTCTTGGTTTACATCACTAAGGACAGGCGGAGGTGACCAGGTCCATCTTGGTTTATATCACTAAGGACAGGCGGAGGTGACAGGTCCGTCTTGGTTTACATCACTAAGGACAGGCGGAGGTGACCAGGTCCATCTTGGTTTATATCACTAAGGACAGGCGGTGGTGACCAGGTCCATCTTGGTTTATATCACTAAGGACAGGTGGAGGTGACCAGGTCCATCTTGGTTTACATCACTAAGGACAGGCGGAGGTGACAGGTCCATCTTGGTTTATATCACTAAGGACAGGCGGTGGTGACCAGGTCCGTCTTGGTTTATATCACTAAGGACAGGTGGTGGTGACAGGTCCATCTTGGTTTACATCACTAAGGACAGGCGGAGGTGACCAGGTCCGTCTTGGTTTATATCACTAAGGACAGGTGGAGGTGACCAGGTCCATCTTGGTTTACATCACTAAGGACAGGCGGAGGTGACCAGGTCCATCTTGGTTTATATCACTAAGGACAGGCGGAGGTGACAGGTCCATCTTGGTTTATATCACTAAGGACAGGCGGAGGTGACAGGTCGATCTTGGTTTATATCACTAAGGACAGGTGGAGGTGACCAGGTCCATCTTGGTTTACATCACTAAGGACAGGCGGAGGTGACCAGGTCCATCTTGGTTATATCACTAAGGACAGGCGGTGGTGACAGGTCCATCTTGGTTTATATCACTAAGGACAGGCGGTGGTGACCAGGTCCATCTTGGTTTACATCACTAAGGACAGGCGGAGGTGACCAGGTCCATCTTGGTTTACATCACTAAGGACAGGCGGAGGTGACCAGGTCCATCTTGGTTATATCACTAAGGACAGGCGGTGGTGACAGGTCCATCTTGGTTATATCACTAAGGACAGGCGGTGGTGACAGGTCCATCTTGGTTTATATCACTAAGGACAGGCGGTGGTGACCAGGTCCATCTTGGTTTATATCACTAAGGACAGGTGGAGGTGACCAGGTCCATCTTGGTTTACATCACTAAGGACAGGCGGAGGTGACCAGGTCCATCTTGGTTTATATCACTAAGGACAGGCGGAGGTGACAGGTCCATCTTGGTTTATATCACTAAGGACAGGCGGAGGTGACAGGTCGATCTTGGTTATATCACTAAGGACAAGCGGTGGTGACCAGGTCCATCTTGGTTTATATCACTAAGGACAGGCGGTGGTGACCAGGTCCATCTTGGTTTATATCACTAAGGACAGGCGGTTGTGACCAGGTCCATCTTGGTTTATATCACTAAGGACAGGCGGTGGTGACCAGATCCATATTGGTTATATCACTAAGGACAGGTGGTGGTGACCAGGTCCATCTTGGTTATATCACTAAGGACAGGCGGAGGTGACAGGTCCGTCTTGGTTTATATCACTAAGGACAGGTGGTGGTGACAGGTCCATCTTGGTTATATCACTAAGGACAGGCGGTGGTGACCAGGTCCATCTTGGTTATATCACTAAGGACAGGCGGTGGTGACCAGGTCCATCTTGGTTTATATCACTAAGGACAGGCGGTGGTGACCAGGTCCGTCTTGGTTTATATCACTAAGGACAGGCGGAGGTGACAGGTCCGTCTTGGTTTATATCACTAAGGACAGGCGGAGGTGACAGGTCCATCTTGGTTATATCACTAAGGACAAGCGGTGGTGACCAGGTCCATCTTGGTTATATCACTAAGGACAGGTGGTGGTGACCAGGTCCGTCTTGGTTTATATCACTAAGGACAGGCGGAGGTGACCAGGTCGGTCATGGTTTATATCACTAAGGACAGGCGGAGGTGACCAGGTCCGTCTTGGTTTATATCACTAAGGACAGGCGGAGGTGACCAGGTCCATCTTGGTTTATATCACTAAGGACAGGCGGAGGTGACCAGGTCCGTCTTGGTTTATATCACTAAGGACAGGCGGTGGTGACCAGGTCCGTCTTGGTTTATATCACTAAGGACAGGCGGAGGTGACCAGGTCCATCTTGGTTTATATCACTAAGGACAGGCGGTGGTGACCAGGTCCATCTTGGTTATATCACTAAGGACAGGCGGTGGTGACCAGGTCCATCTTGGTTTATATCACTAAGGAAAGGTGGTGGTGACCAGGTCCGTCTTGGTTTATATCACTAAGGACAGGCGGAGGTGACCAGGTCCGTCTTGGTTTATATCACTAAGGACAGGCGGAGGTGACCAGGTCCATCTTGGTTTATATCACTAAGGACAGGCGGAGGTGACCAGGTCCGTCTTGGTTTATATCACTAAGGACAGGCGGTGGTGACCAGGTCCGTCTTGGTTTATATCACTAAGGACAGGCGGAGGTGACCAGGTCCATCTTGGTTTATATCACTAAGGACAGGCGGTGGTGACCAGGTCCATCTTGGTTATATCACTAAGGACAGGCGGAGGTGACCAGGTCCATCTTGGTTTATATCACTAAGGACAGGTGGTGGTGACCAGGTCCGTCTTGGTTATATCACTAAGGACAGGCGGTTGTGACCAGGTCCATCTTGGTTATATCACTAAGGACAGGCGGAGGTGACCAGGTCCATCTTGGTTTATATCACTAAGGACAGGCGGTGGTGACCAGGTCCGTCTTGGTTTATATCACTAAGGACAGGCGGAGGTGACAGGTCCATCTTGGTTTATATCACTAAGGACAGGTGGTGGTGACCAGGTCCATCTTGGTTTATATCACTAAGGACAGGCGGAGGTGACAGGTCCATCTTGGTTTATATCACTAAGGACAGGCGGTGGTGACCAGGTCCATCTTGGTTATATCACTAAGGACAGGCGGTTGTGACCAGGTCCATCTTGGTTTATATCACTAAGGACAGGCGGAGGTGACAGGTCCATCTTGGTTATATCACTAAGGACAGGCGGAGGTGACCAGGTCCATCTTGGTTTACATCACTAAGGACAGGCGGAGGTGACCAGGTCCGTCTTGGTTTATATCACTAAGGACAGGTGGTGGTGACCAGGTCCGTCTTGGTTATATCACTAAGGACAGGCGGTTGTGACCAGGTCCATCTTGGTTATATCACTAAGGACAGGCGGTGGTGACCAGGTCCATCTTGGTTATATCACTAAGGACAAGCGGTGGTGACCAGGTCCATCTTGGTTATATCACTAAGGACAGGCGGAGGTGACAGGTCCGTCTTGGTTTATATCACTAAGGACAGGCGGAGGTGACAGGTCCGTCTTGGTTTATATCACTAAGGACAGGCGGAGGTGACAGGTCCATCTTGGTTTATATCACTAAGGACAGGCGGAGGTGACCAGGTCCATCTTGGTTTATATCACTAAGGACAGGCGGTGGTGACCAGGTCCATCTTGGTTTATATCACTAAGGACAGGCGGTGGTGACCAGGTCCATCTTGGTTATATCACTAAGGACAGGCGGTTGTGACCAGGTCCATCTTGGTTTATATCACTAAGGACAGGCGGAGGTGACAGGTCCATCTTGGTTATATCACTAAGGACAGGCGGTGGTGACCAGGTCCATCTTGGTTTATATCACTAAGGACAGGCGGTGGTGACCAGGTCCATCTTGGTTTATATCACTAAGGACAGGCGGAGGTGACCAGGTCCGTCTTGGTTTATATCACTAAGGACAGGCGGAGGTGACAGGTCCGTCTTGGTTTATATCACTAAGGACAGGCGGAGGTGACAGGTCCGTCTTGGTTTATATCACTAAGGACAGGCGGAGGTGACAGGTCCGTCTTGGTTTATATCACTAAGGACAGGCGGAGGTGACCAGGTCCATCTTGGTTATATCACTAAGGACAAGCGGTGGTGACCAGGTCCATCTTGGTTATATCACTAAGGACAGGCGGAGGTGACAGGTCCGTCTTGGTTTATATCACTAAGGACAGGCGGAGGTGACAGGTCCGTCTTGGTTTATATCACTAAGGACAGGCGGAGGTGACAGGTCCATCTTGGTTTATATCACTAAGGACAGGCGGAGGTGACCAGGTCCATCTTGGTTTATATCACTAAGGACAGGCGGTGGTGACCAGGTCCATCTTGGTTTATATCACTAAGGACAGGCGGTGGTGACCAGGTCCATCTTGGTTATATCACTAAGGACAGGCGGTTGTGACCAGGTCCATCTTGGTTTATATCACTAAGGACAGGCGGAGGTGACAGGTCCATCTTGGTTATATCACTAAGGACAGGCGGTGGTGACCAGGTCCATCTTGGTTTATATCACTAAGGACAGGCGGTGGTGACCAGGTCCATCTTGGTTTATATCACTAAGGACAGGCGGAGGTGACCAGGTCCGTCTTGGTTTATATCACTAAGGACAGGCGGAGGTGACAGGTCCGTCTTGGTTTATATCACTAAGGACAGGCGGAGGTGACAGGTCCGTCTTGGTTTATATCACTAAGGACAGGCGGAGGTGACAGGTCCGTCTTGGTTTATATCACTAAGGACAGGCGGAGGTGACCAGGTCCATCTTGGTTTACATCACTTTTCCCTTGAATAAATTCTTTGAAATGTAGAGAAGGAATGTTGACTATGAGGACATTGTGTGACGGCCGATGTGCGGAGCAGAAGGCGACTGTTATGGGCTAAACAGAGAAGTAACAAGTGAGCGCAGTGTGTGCAGACAATCACGGTGCGAGCCCTCTCCTCACACACATACCCCGGCTTGTAAGTTGTTTACACAGCAAGCAAAGAAATGCAACTTCACAGCCGAAGCAGGCCGGAGCAGGAGCCAGCCGAGGAGAGGCCAGTAACGAGGTCCTGTCTCCGTAGAGGTCAATGCCTGGAGGCTGCGGCTCAGCACTGTACATACTGTATACATGGTGTTGTCACTGTTATCACAGTCAGCGTCACATACAGGAGGTGTGTGAATGGCAGCCTACATCTGTTTCAGTCACGAGCTGTATTTGGTCCTTTTTGGATATTTGATATCAGATCGTTGTCGGTGACGGAACTCCGGATAAATACGGAGAAATCAGACGCCAAACACATTCCTGTCATGACTTCAGTGCCTGTAGTTCTTAGAACATCCCATAGGGGAGGGGGCTATAGAAAGCCATTGCATTAGATATGATGGACCATTCCATTATTAACACGTCTCCCATTTTTGAAGGGTTGGATTGGCCGCACTTTCAGGATTGGGTCTGGCCCTCTGAGCCCCCTGTTATGTGTATTTGTAATTGACCTGCTCCTCTGGAGTATAATACAGGATAAGTAATGTAATGTATGTGCACAGTGACTGTACCAGCAGAATAGTGAGCGCAGCTCTGGAGTATAATACAGGATAAGTAATGTAATGTATGTACACAGTGACTGTACCAGCAGAATAGTGAGCGCAGCTCTGGAGTATAATACAGGATAAGTAATGTAATGTATGTGCACAGTGACTGTACCAGCAGAATAGTGAGCGCAGCTCTGGAGTATAATACAGGATAAGTAATGTAATGTATGTACACAGTGACTGTACCAGCAGAATAGTGAGCGCAGCTCTGGAGTATAATACAGGATAAGTAATGTAATGTATGTACACAGTGACTGTACCAGCAGAATAGTGAGCGCAGCTCTGGAGTATAATACAGGATAAGTAATGTATGTACACAGTGACTGTACCAGCAGAATAGTGAGCGCAGCTCTGCAGTATAATACAGGATAAGTAATGTAATGTATGTACACAGTGACTGCACCAGCAGAATAGTGAGCGCAGCTCTGGAGTATAATACAGGAGAAGTAATGTAATGTTTGTACACAGTGACTGCACCAGCAGAATAGTGAGCGCAGCTCTGGAGTATAATACAGGATAAGTAATGTATGTATGTATACAGTGACTGCACCAGCAGAATAGTGAGCGCAGCTCTGGAGTATAATACAGGATAAGTAATGTAATGTATGTACACAGTGACTGTACCGGCAGAATAGTGAGCGCAGCTCTGGAGTATAATACAGGATAAGTAATGTAATGTTTGTACACAGTGACTGCACCAGCAGAATAGTGAGCGCAGCTCTGGAGTATAATACAGGATAAGTAATGTAATGTATGTACACAGTGACTGTACCAGCAGAATAGTGAGCGCAGCTCTGGAGTATAATACAGGATAAGTAATGTAATGTATGTGCACAGTGACTGCACCAGCAGAATAGTGAGAGCAGCTCTGGAGTATAATACAGGATAAGTAATGTAATGTATGTACACAGTGACTGTACCAGCAGAATAGTGAGCGCAGCTCTGGAGTATAATACAGGATAAGTAATGTAATGTATGTACACAGTGACTGCACCAGCAGAATAGTGAGCGCAGCTCTGGAGTATAATACAGGATAAGTAATGTAATGTATGTACACAGTGACTGCACCAGCAAAATAGTGAGCGCAGCTCTGGAGTATAATACAGGATAAGTAATGTAATGTATGTACACAGTGACTGTACCAGCAGAATAGTGAGCGCAGCTCTGGAGTATAATACAGGATAAGTAATGTATGTACACAGTGACTGTACCAGCAGAATAGTGAGCGCAGCTCTGGAGTATAATACAGGATAAGTAATGTAATGTATGTGCACAGTGACTGCACCAGCAGTATAGTGAGCGCAGCTCTGGAGTATAATACAGGAGAAGTAATGTAATGTATGTACAGTGACTGCACCAGCAGAATAGTGAGCGCAGCTCTGGATTATAATACAGGATAAGTAATGTAATGTATGTACACAGTGACTGCACCAGCAGAATAGTGAGCGCAGCTCTGGAGTATAATACAGGATAAGTAATGTAATGTATGTACACAGTGACTGCACCAGCAGAATAGTGAGCGCAGCTCTGGGGTATAATACAGGATAAGTAATGTAATGTATGTACACAGCGACTGCACCAGCAGAATAGTGAGTGCAGCTCTGGAGTATAATACAGGATAAGTAATGTAATGTATGTACACAGCGACTGCACCAGCAGAATAGTGAGCGCAGCTCTGGAGTATAATACAGGATAAGTAATGTAATGTATGTACACAGTGACTGCACCAGCAGAATAGTGAGCGCAGCTCTGGAGTATAATACAGGATAAGTAATGTAATGTATGTACACAGTGACTGCACCAGCAGAATAGTGAGCGCAGCTCTGGAGTATAATACAGGATAAGTAATGTAATGTATGTACACAGTGACTGTACCAGCAGAATAGTGAGCGCAGCTCTGGAGTATAATACAGGATAAGTAATGTAATGTATGTACACAGTGACTGTACCAGCAGAATAGTGAGCGCAGCTCTGGAGTATAATACAGGATAAGTAATGTAATGTATGTACACAGTGACTGTACCAGCAGAATAGTGAGCGCAGCTCTGGAGTATAATACAGGATAAGTCATGTAATGTATGTACACAGTGACTGCACCAGCAGAAAAGTGAGCGCAGCTCTGGAGTATAATACAGGATAAGTAATGTAATGTATGTACACAGTGACTGTACCAGCAGAATAGTGAGCGCAGCTCTGGAGTATAATACAGGATAAGTCATGTAATGTATGTACACAGTGACTGCACCAGCAGAAAAGTGAGCGCAGCTCTGGAGTATAATACAGGATAAGTCATGTAATGTATGTACACAGTGACTGCACCAGCAGAAAAGTGAGCGCAGCTCTGGAGTATAATACAGGATAAGTAATGTAATGTATGTACACAGTGACTGCACCAGCAGAAAAGTGAGCGCAGCTCTGGAGTATAATACAGGATAAGTAATGTAATGTATGTACACAGTGACTGTACCAGCAGAATAGTGAGCGCAGCTCTGGAGTATAATACAGGATAAGTCATGTAATGTATGTACACAGTGACTGCACCAGCAGAAAAGTGAGCGCAGCTCTGGAGTATAATACAGGATAAGTAATGTAATGTATGTACACAGTGACTGTACCAGCAGAATAGTGAGCGCAGCTCTGGAGTATAATACAGGATAAGTAATGTATGTACGCAGTGACTGTACCAGCAGAATAGTGAGCGCAGCTCTGGAGTATAATACAGGATAAGTAATGTAATGTATGTACACAGTGACTGCACCAGCAGAATAGTGAGCGCAGCTCTGGAGTATAATACAGGATAAGTAATGTATGTACACAGTGACTGTACTAGCAGAATAGTGAGCGCAGCTCTGGAGTATAATACAGGATAAGTAATGTAATGTATGTACACAGTGACTGTACTAGCAGAATAGTGAGCGCAGCTCTGGAGTATAATACAGGATAAGTAATGTATGTACACAGTGACTGCACCAGCAGAATAGTGAGCGCAGCTCTGGAGTATAATACAGGATAAGTAATGTAATGTATGTACACAGTGACTGTACCAGCAGAATAGTGAGTGCAGCTCTGGAGTATAATACAGGATAAGTAATGTAATGTATGTACACAGTGACTGCACCAGCAGAATAATGAGCGCAGCTCTGGAGGAGAATACAGGATAAGTAATGTAATGTATGTACACAGTGACTGCACCAGCGGAATAGTGAGCGCAGCTCTGGGGTATAATACAGGATAAGTAATGTAATGTATGTACACAGTGACTGTACTAGCAGAATAGTGAGTGCAGCTCTGGAGTATAATACAGGATAAGTTATGTATTGTATGTACACAGTGACTGCACCAGCAGAATAGTGAGCGCAGCTCTGGAATATAATACAGGATAAGTAATGTAATGTATGTACACAGTGACTGTACCAGCAGAATAGTGAGCACAGCTCTGGAGTATAATACAGGAGAAGTAATGTAATGTATGTACACAGTGACTGTACCAGCAGAATAGTGAGCGCAGCTCTGGGGTATAATACAGGATAAGTAATGTAATGTATGTACACAGTGACTGCACCAGCAGAATAGTGAGTGCAGCTCTGGAGTATAATACAGGAGAAGTAATGTAATGTATGTACACAGTGACTGCACCAGCAGAATAGTGAGCGCAGCTCTGGAGTATAATACAGGATAAGTAATGTAATGTATGTACACAGTGACTGTACCAGCAGAATAGTGAGCGCAACTCTGGGGTATAATACAGGATAAGTAATGTAATGTATGTACACAGTGACTGTACCAGCAGAATAGCGAGCGCAGCTCTGGAGTATAATACAGGATAAGTAATGTAATGTATGTACACAGTGACTGCACCAGCAGAATAGTGAGCGCAGCTCTGGAGTATAATACAGGATAAGTAATGTAATGTATGTACACAGTGACTGTACCAGCAGAATAGTGAGCGCAGCTCTGGAGTATAATACAGGATGAGTAATGTAATGTATGTACACAGTGACTGTACAAGCAGAATAGTGAGCGCAGCTCTGGGGTATAATACGGGATAAGTAATGTAATGTATGTACACAGTGACTGTACCAGCAGAATAGTGAGCGCAGCTCTGGAGTATAATACAGGATAAGTAATGTATGTACACAGTGACTGTACCAGCAGAATAGTGAGCGCAGCTCTGGGGTATAATACAGGATTAGTAATGTAATGTATGTACACAGTGACTGTACCAGCAGAATAGTGAGCGCAGCTCTGGAGTATAATACAGGATAAGTAATGTAATGTATGTACACAGTGACTGTACAAGCAGAATAGTGAGCGCAGCTCTGGGGTATAATACGGGATAAGTAATGTAATGTATGTACACAGTGACTGTACCAGCAGAATAGTGAGCGCAGCTCTGGAGTATAATACAGGATAAGTAATGTATGTACACAGTGACTGTACCAGCAGAATAGTGAGCGCAGCTCTGGGGTATAATACAGGATTAGTAATGTAATGTATGTACACAGTGACTGTACCAGCAGAATAGTGAGCGCAGCTCTGGAGTATAATACAGGATAAGTAATGTAATGTATGTACACAGTGACTGTACCAGCAGAATAGTGAGCGCAGCTCTGGAGTATAATACAGGATAAGTAATGTAATGTATGTACACAGTGACTGTACCAGCAGAATAGTGAGCGCAGCTCTGGAGTATAATACGGGATAAGTAATGTAATGTATGTACACAGTGACTGCACCAGCAGAATAGTGAGCGCAGCTCTGGAGTATAATACAGGATAAGTAATGTATGTACACAGTGACTGTACCAGCAGAATAGTGAGCGCAGCTCTGGGGTATAATACAGGATTAGTAATGTAATGTATGTACACAGTGACTGTACCAGCAGAATAGTGAGCGCAGCTCTGGAGTATAATACAGGATAAGTAATGTAATGTATGTACACAGTGACTGTACCAGCAGAATAGTGAGCGCAGCTCTGGAGTATAATACAGGATAAGTAATGTAATGTATGTACACAGTGACTGGTTCCGTTCTATGACTATACTATAAGATGGTGACGGGACATTTCTTGCCTCCCTCAGTATGACAGATATTACCGCCACGTGCTGCGTCACCCTTGTGTTGTTTACAGTAAGCAGGACATAGTGACAGGCTGCTGCTCTTGCCTTGGCAGATGAAGGTTATTGAGGTGTCACTATAAACTTCTTATCTACAGTCATAAAATTGGCCCTAAGGAGAAGGAATCAGGATTGTGGAGGAGCCGGCTGTGTATTCTGGTCTGCACTCTGGGCCCGGTGACTCTTCTCATCTATAATGTGACCTTTATTGATGCCATAAACATTTTACTGCCCCCCCCAACAGTGAATGTTTAACCGTAACAAATCCGCCTTACAGAAGAAAACATTGTGTGTCCCCATAATCTCCTGTGTTACCTGCCAGGAGGAGGGGGCAAGAAGCAGGAGACGAATATGAAGGCTGCCGAGAGCGGGGTCAGACATGTCATCCTGCAGTGCCACTCCTCTCCATACACATCACTACATGATTATAGCTTTATATATACACTTTACCATACCACCCAACTTTTGAAGAACCGAAAGAGGGATAAAATGTGCGGCGCGCGTATCGCGCCTTGGCAAATTTAGCCCCGCCCACTTTTGTATTGACTCCGCCCACTCGTTAATTTTTCATGTGCCCGCACACAGTATAATCTTCCTACAGTCACCCGTAAATTATATGTCCCCCCTCTATCTGTCCCCCAGTTTTCATATACACCCTTCATCTGCTCCCAGTTTCATGTCCCCCTTCCATCTCTGCCCCCAGTTTCATGTCCCCTCCATCTCTGCCCCAGATTCATGTCCCCCCATCTCTGCCCCCAGATTCATGTCCTCCCATCTCTGTCCCCAGATTCATGTCCCTCCATCTCTGCCCCCAGATTCATGTCCCCTCCATCTCTGCCCCTAGATTCATGTCCTCCCATCTCTGTCCCCAGATTCATGTCCCTCCATCTCTGCCCCCAGATTCATGTCCCCTCCATCTCTGCCCCCAGATTCATGTCCCCTCCATCTCTGCCCCCAGATTCATGTCCCCCATCTCTGCCCCCAGATTCATATCCCCCATCTCTGCCCCCAGATTCATGTCCCCCATCTCTGCCCCCAGTGTCATGCCGTCCTCACATCTCTGTCCCCAGATTCATGTCCCTCCATCTCTGCCCCTAGATTCATGTCCCCTCCATCTATGCCCCCAGATTCATATCCCCATCTCTGCCCCCAGATTCATGTCCCCCCATCTCTGCCCCCAGATTCATGTCCCTTCCATCTATGCCCCCAGATTCATGTCCCCCTTCCATCTCTGCCCCCAGATTCATGTCCCCTCCATCTCTGCCCCCAGATTCATGTCCCCCATCTCTGCCCCTAGATTCATGTCCCCCCATCTCTGCCCTCAGATTCGTGTCCCCCCTCCATCTCTGCCCCGATTCATGTCTCCTCCATCTCTGCCCCAGATTCATGTCCCCCCATCTCTGCCCCCAGATTCATGTCCTCCCATCTCTGTCCCCAGATTCATGTCCCTCCATCTCTGCCCCTAGATTCATGTCCCCTCCATCTCTGCCCCTAGATTCATGTCCTCCCATCTCTGTCCCCAGATTCATGTCCCTCCATCTCTGCCCCCAGATTCATGTCCCCTCCATCTCTGCCCCCAGATTCATGTCCCCTCCATCTCTGCCCCCAGATTCATGTCCCCCATCTCTGCCCCCAGATTCATATCCCCCATCTCTGCCCCCAGATTCATGTCCCCCATCTCTGCCCCCAGTGTCATGCCGTCCTCACATCTCTGTCCCCAGATTCATGTCCCTCCATCTCTGCCCCTAGATTCATGTCCCCTCCATCTATGCCCCCAGATTCATATCCCCATCTCTGCCCCCAGATTCATGTCCCCCCATCTCTGCCCCCAGATTCATGTCCCTTCCATCTATGCCCCCAGATTCATGTCCCCCTTCCATCTCTGCCCCCAGATTCATGTCCCCTCCATCTCTGCCCCCAGATTCATGTCCCCCATCTCTGCCCCTAGATTCATGTCCCCCCATCTCTGCCCTCAGATTCGTGTCCCCCCTCCATCTCTGCCCCGATTCATGTCCCCTCCATCTCTGCCCCCAGATTCATGTCCCCCATCTCTGCCCCCAGTTTCATGTCCCCTCCATCTATGCCCCCAGATTCATATCCCCTCCATCTCTGCCCCCAGATTCATGTCCCCTCCATCTATGCCCCCAGATTCATATCCCCCATCTCTGCCCCCAGATTCATGTCCCCCCATGTCTGCCCCCAGATTCATGTCCCTCCATCTCTGCCCGCAGTTTCATGTCCCCTCCATCTCTGCCCCCAGATTCATGTCCCCTCCATCTCTGCCCCCAGATTCATGTCCCCTCCATCTCTGCCCCCAGATTCATGTCCCCACATCTCTGCCCGCAGTTTCATGTCCCCTCCATCTCTGCCCCCAGATTCATGTCCCCCCATCTCTGCCCCCAGATTCATGTCCCCCATCTCTGCCCCCAGATTCACGTCCCCTCCATCTCTGCCCCCAGATTCATGTCCCCACATCTCTGCCCCCAGTTTCATGTCCCCTCCATCTATGCCCCCAGATTCATATCCCCCATCTCTGCCCCCAGATTCATGTCCCCACATCTCTGCCCCCAGTTTCATGTCCCCTCCATCTCTGCCCCCAGATTCATGTCCCCTCCATCTCTGCCCCCAGATTCATGTCCCCCATCTCTGCCCCCAGTTTTATGTCCCCTCCATCTATGCCCCCAGATTCATATCCCCTCCATCTCTGCCCCCAGATTCATGTCCCCTCCATCTATGCCCCCAGATTCATGTCCCCTCCATCTATGCCCCCAGATTCATATCCCCCATCTCTGCCCCCAGATTCATGTCCCCCCATGTCTGCCCCCAGATTCATGTCCCTCCATCTCTGCCCGCAGTTTCATGTCCCCTCCATCTCTGCCCCCAGATTCATGTCCCCTCCATCTCTGCCCCCAGATTCATGTCCCCACATCTCTGCCCGCAGTTTCATGTCCCCTCCATCTCTGCCCCCAGATTCATGTCCCCCCATCTCTGCCCCCAGATTCATGTCCCCCATCTCTGCCCCCAGATTCATGTCCCCTCCATCTCTGCCCCCAGATTCATGTCCCCACATCTCTGCCCCCAGTTTCATGTCCCCTCCATCTATGCCCCCAGATTCATATCCCCCATCTCTGCCCCCAGATTCATGTCCCCACATCTCTGCCCCCAGTTTCATGTCCCCTCCATCTCTGCCCCCAGATTCATGTTCCCCCATCTCTGCCCCCAGATTCATGTCCCCTCCATCTATGCCCCCAGATTCATGTCCCCCATCTCTGCCCCTAGATTCATGTCCCCCCATCTCTGCCCTCAGATTCGTGTCCCCCCTCCATCTCTGCCCCTAAATTCATGTCCCCTCCATCTCTGCCCCCAGATTCATGTCCCCCATCTCTGCCCCCAGATTCATGTCCCCTCCATCTCTGCCCCCAGATTCATGTCCCCTCCATCTCTGCCCCCAGATTCATGTCCCCCATCTCTGCCCTCAGATTCATGTCCCCCATCTCTGCCCCCAGATTCATGTCCCCTCCATCTCTGCCCCCAGATTCATGTCTCCCATCTCTGCCCCCAGAGTCATGTCCCCCATCTCTGCCCCCAGATTCATGTTCCCCCATGTCTGTCCCCAGATTCATGTCCCCCATCTCTGCCCCCAGATTCATGTCCCTCCATCTCTGCCCGCAGATTCATGTCCCTCCATCTCTGCCCCCAGATTCATGTCCCTCCATCTCTGCCCCCAGATTCATGTCCCCCATCTCTGCCCCCAGATTCATGTCCCCCATCTCTGCCCCCAGATTCATGTCCCCCATCTCTGCCCCCAGATTCATGTCCCCCATCTCTGCCCTCAGAATCATGTTCCCCATCTCTGCCCCCAGATTCATGTCCCCTCCATCTCTGCCCCCAGATTCATGTCCCCTCCATCTCTGCCCCCAGATTCATGTCCCCCATCTCTGCCCCCAGATTCATGTCCTCTCCATCTCTGCCCCCAGATTCATGTCCCCCATCTCTGCCCCCAGATTCATGTCCCCTCCATCTCTGCCCCCAGATTCATGTCCCCCCATCTCTGCCCCAGATTAATGCCCCCCATCTCTGCCCCCAGATTCATGTCCCTCCATCTCTGCCCCCAGTTTCATGTCCCTTCCATCTCTGTCCCCAGATTCATGTCCCCTCCATCTCTGCCCCCAGATTCATGTCCCCTCCATCTCTACCCCAGATTCATGTCCCCTCCATCTCTGCCCCCAGATTCATGTCCCCCATCTCTGCCCCCAGATTCATGTCCCCTCCATCTCTGCCCCCAGTTTCATGTCCCTTCCATCTCTGCCCCCAGATTCATGTCCCCCATCTCTGCCCCCAGATTCATGTCCCCCATCTCTGCCCCCAGATTCATGTCCCCCATCTCTGCCCCCAGATTCATGTCCCCCATCTCTGCCCCCAGTTTCATGTCCCCCATCTCTGCCCCCAGTTTCATGTCCCCCATCTCTGCCCTCAGATTCATGTCCCCACATCTCTGCCCCCAGTGTCATGCTGTCCTCTCCATCTCTGCCCCCAGTGTCATGCCGTCCTCTCCATCTCTGCCCCCAGCTCTCTGCGCGCCTCTCTCGCTGACACATATGCGGCTGAAGCGAGGAGCTGACTTGCTTGTAGACGCGATCATCACATCGCGTCTACAAGCCAGTAGCCGGTGGCAGCGGCGAAGCAAGGAGCTGACACATGTCAGCTCCTTGCTTCAGCCACATATGTGTCCTCTGGACGCAGATCTGAGTTGAAATCGGGACATACCTCCCTCCAACCGGGACCGCGGGACATGTCACCCAAATCGTGAATGTCCCGTGGAAATCGGGATGGTTGGGAGGTATGACTTTACTACTCTCCCTTTATGTCAGTCATGACTGTAGTCCTGGCATTCTATTCATGAACCACAAAGCTCAGGAAGATGGTGTTACATGAGTGCATGGAGAACAGTATGGTGAACATGAAAGCTAGCCTCCTCCATCAGGCATCAGTCTTGCTGATGGGGTGGCCCTTTTTTTTTAGGACAGCACATTAAAAACAGAGACGACTGGAAAGTTATCAGAAGTCAGCCTTAAAGGGATCCTATCATTAAAACTCAATTTTTTCTCACTAACACGTTGGAATAGCCTTAAGAAAGTCTCTTCTTTTCCTACCTATAGATGTCTTCTCTGCGCCGCCGTTCCGTAGAAATTCTGATTTTCCCTGGTATGCAAATGAATTCTGTCGCAGCACTGGGGGCTTCTTCAATGTTATGAGAGAAATCTCCAGCGTCGCCTCCATCTTCTTCATGAACGTCCTCTTCACGCGTCTTCTTCCGGTGGTAGCTTCAAACTTCTAGGCCTCGGGCACAATACTGTGAAAGTGGCCATATTCTTGTGGCCGGCGGGCATGTGCAGTCGGCTTTGCCCTGGATTCATAGTGATCTATAGTGCAAAGAGTCCTCACTCCTCTTGTGTTCTCATAGATTGTAAGCTCCTGTGAGCGGGGCCCTCACTCCTCTTGTGTCCTTTCTATCTCCCTGTCCCCTGATGTACAGTGTTGGCCAAAAGTATCACCCCCTGCAGTCCTGTCAGATAATCCTCGCTGTCCCCAGATAAGGATTACACAGCACAGACTCTTATATAGTATATAAGTGACACAGGGTATATACAGTATAAGTATCGCCCCCTGCAGTCCTGTCAGATAATCCTCGCTGTCCCCCAGATAATGATTACACAGCACAGACTCTTATATAGTATATAAGTGACACAGGGTATATACAGTATAAGTATCGCCCCCTACAGTCCTGTCAGATAATCCTCGGTGTCCCCAGATAATGATTACACAGCACAGACTCTTATATAGTATATAAGTGACACAGGGTATATACAGTATAAGTATCGCCCCCTGCAGTCCTGTCAGATAATCCTCGCTGTCCCCCAGATAATGATTACACAGCACAGACTCTTATATAGTATATAAGTGACACAGGGTATATACAGTATAAGTATCGCCCCCTGCAGTCCTGTCAGATAATCCTCGCTGTCCCCAGATAAGGATTACACAGCACAGACTCTTATATAGTATATAAGTGACACAGGGTATATACAGTATAAGTATCGCCCCCTGCAGTCCTGTCAGATAATCCTCGCTGTCCCCCAGATAATGATTACACAGCACAAACTCTTATATAGTATATAAGTGACACAGGGTATATACAGTATAAGTATCACCCCCTGCAGTCCTGTCAGATAATCCTCGCTGTCCCCAGATAAGGATTACACAGCACAGACTTTTATATAGTATATAAGTGACACAGGGTATATACAGTATAAGTATCGCCCCCTGCAGTCCTGTCAGATAATCCTCGCTGTCCCCAGATAAGGATTACACAGCACAGACTCTTATATAGTATATAAGTGACACAGGGTATATACAGTATAAGTATCACCCCCTGCAGTCCTGTCAGATAATCCTCGCTGTCCCCAGATAAGGATTACACAGCACAGACTCTTATATAGTATATAAGTGACACAGGGTATATACAGTATAAGTATCGCCCCCTGCAGTCCTGTCAGATAATCCTCGCTGTCCCCCAGATAATGATTACACAGCACAGACTCTTATATAGTATATAAGTGACACAGGGTATATACAGTATAAGTATCGCCCCCTGCAGTCCTGTCAGATAATCCTCGGTGTCCCCCAGATAATGATTACACAACACAGACTCTTATATAGTATATAAGTGACACAGGGTATATACGGTATAAGTATCGCCCCCTGCAGTCCTGTCAGATAATCCTCGCTGTCCCCAGATAATGATTACACAGCACAAACTCTTATATAGTATATAAGTGACACAGGGTATATACAGTATAAGTATCGCCCCCTGCAGTCCTGTCAGATAATCCTCAGTGTCCCCCAGATAATGATTACACAGCACAGACTCTTATATAGTATATAAGTGACACAGGGTATATACAGTATAAGTATCGCCCCCTGCAGTCCTGTCAGATAATCCTCGGTGTCCCCAGATAATGATTACACAGCACAGACTCTTATATAGTATATAAGTGACACAGGGTATATACAGTATAAGTATCGCCCCCTGCAGTCCTGTCAGATACTCCTCGCTGTCCCCCAGATAATGATTACACAGCACAAACTCTTATATAGTATATAAGTGACACAGGGTATATACAGTATAAGTATCGCCCCCTGCAGTCCTGTCAGATAATCCTCGCTGTCCCCAGATAATGATTACACAGCACAAACTCTTATATAGTATATAAGTGACACAGGGTATATACAGTATAAGTATCGCCCCCTGCAGTCCTGTCAGATAATCCTCGCTGTCCCCCAGATAATGATTACACAGCACAGACTCTTATATAGTATATAAGTGACACAGGGTATATACAGTATAAGTATCGCCCCCTGCAGTCCTGTCAGATAATCCTCGCTGTCCCCCAGATAATGATTACACAGCACAGACTCTTATATAGTATATAAGTGACACAGGGTATATACAGTATAAGTATCGCCCCCTGCAGTCCTGTCAGATAATCCTCAGTGTCCCCAGATAATGATTACACAGCACAGACTCTTATATAGTATATAAGTGACACAGGGTAAATACAGTATAAGTATCGCCCCCTGCAGTCCTGTCAGATAATCCTCGCTGTCCCCAGATAATGATTACACAGCACAAACTCTTATATAGTATATAAGTGACACAGGGTATATACAGTATAAGTATCGCCCCCTGCAGTCCTGTCAGATAATCCTCGCTGTCCCCCAGATAATGATTACACAGCACAGACTCTTATATAGTATATAAGTGACACAGGGTATATACAGTATAAGTATCGCCCCCTGCAGTCCTGTCAGATAATCCTCGCTGTCCCCCAGATAATGATTACACAGCACAGACTCTTATATAGTATATAAGTGACACAGGGTATATACAGTATAAGTATCACCCCCTGCAGTCCTGTCAGATAATCCTCACTGTCCCCCAGATAATGATTACACAGCACAAACTCTTATATAGTATATAAGTGACACAGGGTATATACAGTATAAGTATCGCCCCCTGCAGTCCAGTCAGATAATCCTCGCTGTCCCCCAGATAATGATTACACAGCACAGACTCTTATATAGTATATAAGTGACACAGGGTATATACAGTATAAGTATCGCCCCCTGCAGTCCTGTCAGATAATCCTCGGTGTCCCCCAGATAATGATTACACAGCACAAACTCTTAAATAGTATATAAGTGACACAGGGTATATACAGTATAAGTATCGCCCCCTGCAGTCCTGTCAGATAATCCTCGCTGTCCCCCAGATAATGATTACACAGCACAGACTCTTATATAGTATATAAGTGACACAGGGTATATACAGTATAAGTATCGCCCCCTGCAGTTCTGTCAGATAATCCTCGCTGTCCCCCAGATAATGATTACACAGCACAGACTCTTATATAGTATATAAGTGACACAGGGTATATACAGTATAAGTATCGCCCCCTGCAGTCCTGTCAGATAATCCTCAGTGTCCCCAGATAATGATTACACAGCACAGACTCTTATATAGTATATAAGTGACACAGGGTATATACAGTATAAGTATCGCCCCCTGCAGTCCTGTCAGATAATCCTCGCTGTCCCCCAGATAATGATTACACAGCACAGACTCTTATATAGAATATAAGTGACAAAGGGTATATACAGTATAAGTATCACCCCCTGCAGTCCTGTCAGATAATCCTCGGTGTCTCCAGATAATGATTACACAGCACAAACTCTTATATAGTATATAAGTGACACAGGGTATATACAGTATAAGTATCGCCCCCTGCAGTCCTGTCAGATAATCCTCGGTGTCCCCCAGATAATGATTACACAGCACAGACTCTTATATAGTATATAAGTGACACAGGGTATATACAGTATAAGTATCGCCCCCTGCAGTCCTGTCAGATAATCCTCGGTGTCCCTCAGATAATGATTACACAGCACAGACTCTTATATAGTATATAAGTGACACAGGGTATATACAGTATAAGTATCGCCCCCTGCAGTCCTGTCAGATAATCCTCGGTGTCTCCCAGATAATGATTACAAGCACAAACTCTTTGGTAATATCTTCGTTTATTTTGCTTGCAATGAAAAAACACAAAAGAGAATGAAAAAAAAGTCACATCATTGATCATTTTACACAAAACTCCAGAACTGGTGCGGACAGAAGTATTGGCACCCTCAGCCTAATACTTGGTAGCACAACCTTTAGACACAATAACTGCGCACAACCGCTTCCGCTAACCAGCAATGAGTTTCTTACAAGGCTCTGCTGGAATCTTAGACCCTTCTTCTTTGGCTCCTGCTCCAGGTCCCCCCTGAGATGTGAAGGGGGCCTTCTCCAAACTGCCACCAAGAGATCTCTCCCCCTCCCCCACAGGTGTTCTATGGGATTCAGGGCTGGACTCATTGCTGCCACTTTACAAGTCTCCAGGGCTTTCTCTCACCACCATTTTCTAGTGCTGACCTGAAGTGTGTTTTGGGTCCTTGTCCTGCTGGAAGAGCCCTGACCTCTGAGGGAGACCCCGCTTTCTCACACTGGGCCCTACATGATGCTGCACAATGTGTTGGTCGTCTTCAGACTTCATAATGCCATGCACATGGTCACGGTCTTTTTATGGTTTTCCATTGAAGACAAATTAAATGAAGAAAATACCAAAGAATTTGTGACTGCAATCATTATCTGGAAGAACACGAGGATTATCTGACAGAATTGCAGGGGGGCAATACTTTTGGCCAGCACTGTATTATTGTATGGTTTATATTGTATTATTTTGCTCATGACATTATCGTCACTCCCTCTGAACTATGATGTCATCATCTGAATAGTGATATCACTCTGCCGTTCTGTACAAGGTCATGTATGGCAGGGCACTCCCTGAGCTCGAGCTGTAAAAGAAGTCTTGTCACTTATTGACAAGAACTGTCTCAAGACAGCGGAGGAGCGGAGACATTCCTGAGAGGGCGTCCTGCAGTCAAGGACATAGTGAGAGCGCTCAGGTGTGTGAGACATCTGCCGTATTCACCCCTGAAGTGCCCATCACCAATGTATCTAA
The DNA here is from genome assembly GCF_031893055.1 of Leptodactylus fuscus. Classification (NCBI taxonomy): domain Eukaryota; kingdom Metazoa; phylum Chordata; class Amphibia; order Anura; family Leptodactylidae; genus Leptodactylus; species Leptodactylus fuscus. Next base: position 259,877 of record NW_027439806.1, on the reverse strand, counting down.
GTGCGAGTAGGGATTCATTGTGATCAATAGTCTATTTATACCTGAAATAATGAAAATAACAAATAGGATTTATATACAATACAATACAGTATATATATATATTCCTACAGTATACAGTATACATAGTAATTCCAGGAGCTGTGAAATCAGACACTGACCTCTGACCTGCAAGTAACACATTACACATAGGAGGAGGCTATAGAATAGCAGAGCCACTGTGTGCGGGCGATACAGATCCCAGTCACATCCTGACGTGTATACAGTATCTATTATATAATATATAGGAAACATCACATTCTCCAAAGTGGTAGAAAGAGAAAGTATATATATATATCCTATCCTACTAATAGTATACATGTTACAGTTTGGATGTTTGTTCCTCAATCACACGCAGACGAAGTCATGGGCAGAGGCTAGTAGATTTTATAAATTTGGTATCCCCGCATTCATAGTGACCCGCAGGATACAGGTTGCTCAGTGAACGCTATATAAATGAGGATCGTGACAATGTCGCACAAGCACAGTTTTTCTCCAGTTCCACCTCATTCAGAATTTTTTTTCCAGCTTTCCAGTCCTTTGTATGGAATATTAAATCGTACCGTGACCCAGTACAATACGTCCTGCAAAAAATAAGCACCCACATGGGTCTATGAACATAAAAATTAAATTGGGAGTCAAAAACATAAATCGAAGAATTTTTTTTCTGCTAGACTAAAAGCCCTGACAAGGTCTAACCTCCAAAGTCTGTGATAAAGAAAAGTCGAGACCAAGCCAAGAAATCCAGGAATCCCCCTCCCCACCTGACTGCTGTCCTCATGTATACACTATATACAACCTACACACAAAGCAAACAGACTAAACACCGCGTCACACAAACATCACACAAAACACAAGATTTAGTTTTTTTCTTTTGTTTTATTGCTCATGGACACAACCTTGGCACTGGTGAATCGTCCAAAGTCTGTATAATAAAATCCAGAGCAGGCCAAGAAATCCAGAAAATCCCCCTGCATCTAAGCGCTATACCCAAGGATAAACCGTATCACATCACATTGCACCAGCACAACAAACACAAGCTCAGATGTAATACACCCTATTATATTCACCATAAGAAACAAAAATCTTCAGCGGTAGCGCCATCCCGTCACCAGGAACAGAGATAACAGGCTAAGGTACAGTGATGGTGATTCCCCTCCCTGCCCCAAACCTCTTATACTCACCAGGTCACCAAGAATGTCTCCAACCACCTCATGCACCGGGAGGATTTTCTACTGCCTCAATACTAAATACTACACTAACTAAAAATAAACCACCCAATGTTCTATAGACTCCACACAAGAGGGACCAGACAACCTGGGCCAACTGATGGAAGGATCCACTCTGTTCTAAACCACCTGGGCCAACTGATGGAAGGACCCACTCTGTACTAAACCACCTGGGCCAACTGATGGAAGGACCCACTCTGTTCTAAACCAACTGGGCCAACTGATGGAAGGACCCACTCTGTACTAAACCACCTGGGCCAACTTATGGAAGGACCCACTCTGTTCTAAACCAACTGGGCCAACTGATGGAAGGATCCACTCTGTTCTAAACCACCTGCGCCAATTGATGGAATGGCCCACTCTGTTCTAAACCACCTGGGCCAACTGATGGAATGGCCCACTCTGTTCTAAACTACCTGGGCCAACTGATAGAAGGACCCACTCAGCAAGTACCCCGTCTAGTAACCTGCCCGACCCTGCTCCATGGTCTCCCAGACACCAAGCACAGCCAAAGAAAGGAGCTGGAGTGCAAACTTCACCAGATGATTAAACAGCACCTTTGACAGAAATTTTTTGTCTGTATTGAGTAGCGCTATGGGACGCCAGTACTCAATACAAGATTGGTCCTTACCCTTTGACAGGATATTCAGAGCAGACCTCCTCATTGACCTCAGCAGAGTCCCCGAGGAAAGACACTCATTGTAACTCAGTCAAGAGAGGAACCAAGATGTCCTTAAAGGTCTTGTAGAACTCGGGTGTTAAGCCATCTGGACCTGCCGATTTTTGGAGCTGAAGCCCATCAATGGCCAGTTTGACTTCCTCTTCCCTGATCATCTCTGTCAAAACATGAAGAGAGGGATTATCTCATGGTTCAGGAAAGCCAACATCACATCTCAATCTAGATCCCTCTTCTCCAGTAGATGTGAGTGGAAGGATCTGGCGACCTCCAGGATCCCTGATCTGGACCTTTTCAAGGATCCGGTACTATCAATCAGCCCTGTGACAACCTTACTACTCACCGACATCTTACAGTTTCTATAAGGGTTAGGTGAGTGGTACTTCCCGTAATCCCTCTCAAAAACCAAAGATGCGTGCCTATCATACTGACACCTCGTAAGAAAAGTTTTCACTCTGCCGATATCTTCACAGCTACCTCCAGTCAAGACAAGATGCTCAAGTTTCCACCTCAGCCTTGTTGCAAGTGATACCTGTCCAGACTCCTGAGGCTCCAGAGCTGGTGGAAGTATCTCGCCACCCTTTTCTTGAACGTCTCCCACCACTCTAACTGCTACAAAGGCCCAGCGGTGGTACCTGGCTCTGAAGAAAATTCTCAAAGTATTGTCTTATCTTTGCTTCCTCCAAAAAAGGTGAATTGAGCTTCCAGTAGCCTCTACCCATCCAAGGGGGTCTCTGTAACATTAGTCAGTACATATCCGCTCTGCAGGACATGGGTGACGGGCAGGTAACGTAGTTGGAGGTTTCTCCGCAGATTTTGTGACCAGTCCTGCAGTCAGACCTAGGTGGAGTAGATAGACCTTGTAGGATGGAGAAGGGAGAGCCCTGGATAGTCGCGGTTATTTGGGAGTCAGGGACACTGCTGAGTGTTGCCTCTATTATTTGCCGTAAAGTCTTCTTGCTTTACGGTTAGTCTCAGAGTTTTTCACCGCACTTTTGCAGTTCTATGTAGAGTGATAGATGGCAGATTTCGTCCTGTGCCATGAAGGCTGTGTTCTTATGTTCTTACGTTCTTATCTGTATTGTCACAGAATCTGTTGCAGACAAAAAAACCTGGAAGGAATTACGATGGATCTCTTAGGTCACAACTAGGGTTGAGCGATCGGGTTCGGAAAAGATCGGATTCCGATCGGCGTTCGAGTAAATTTCACGATCGAGATCGGAATTCCGACCCGATCTTTTCCAGTGGGATCAAGATCGGAGGTTATCTCAAGATCGGCTCAACCCTAAAAGTGACTTTTCCCATAGAAAAGCATTGACTAGGGTTGAAGATCGGGATTGGAAAAGATCGGATTCCGATCGGCGATCGAGCAAATTTCACGATCGGGATCGAGATCGACTGGAAAATGATCGGAAATCGGATTTTAAAATCGATCTTGAAATCTCAAGATCGGCTCAACCCTAGTCACAACCTCTGATGTTGTCTCTATTAGCAATGACTGACATGTGAACTGGAAGTCACCTACAGTTCAGACAATGGTTGAGGCTGTCAGAGGTCGGCCATGACTGCGGCTCCTGCAGAGGTCAGGGCAGGTAACAACCAATGGTAAGATACCAGATAGATGTCAAGTTACTCGATGGAAAGTTACTCTATAGACAAGTTTATAGGTAGCCGAGTACTGAACTGCTCCGCACCTTCACATACTACAGGGTGGAAAATTACAGAAAACTGATCTTTGTTTATTGCTTAAAAAACATTAAGTTTACACAATATGAAGTTATTGTAAGATTTCCAGTATCCCCTATCGACCTCCAGTATATGTCACATGTGCAGCACATGACACCAAGAAGGAGAGAGATACTCATCTGCTGACCGGGGGGAGATAGCACCAGTGTCACAGCACAGGGGCCCAGCAGGTGAGGGGCCCAGCAGGTGAGGGGCCCAGTGGGTAAGGGGCCCAGCAGGTAAGGGGCCCAGCGGGTGAGGAGCCCAGCGGGTAAGGGGGCCAGCAGGTAAGGGGCCCAGTGGGTGAGGGGCCCAGCGGGTAAGGGGCCCAGCGGGTGAGGGGCCCAGCGGGTAAGGGGGCCAGCAGGTAAGGGGCCCAGCGGGTGAGGGGCCCAGCGGGTAAGGGGGCCAGCAGGTGAGGGGGCCCAGCAGGTGAGGGGCCCAGCGGGTAAGGGGGCCAGCAGGTGAGGGGGCCTAGCAGGTGAGGGGCCCAGCGGGTAAGGGGCCACTGTCACCATCAAAGCTGAAGTTAGACATTAGCTCACACTGCTGGTAACTTTTAGGGAGTCCATATGTGGTTTCTGTAGAGGAGCACTCTTCTGTCTGTGTCTGTTCCCGCTTCTGACCATGTGATAAATCCGAAACCCAATGTTTGGCAAACACAGATCACAGAGGAATCCATCTTGTGTATGAGATCACATCAACCCCAAGAACCATGACCTGCACCTCTAGATGTCTCTTGTTGTGGAGATGCCTGTCCAAGTATTAAATTATACAGAATGTCAGAATTCACCCACAGAACTGGATTATTGCACCAATACACTGCACCAAATACTCAGCTGTGAGGGCCGTCTACTACCAAAGACTCTCTGCCCACATCCCAGACGAGAAGAGGAAACTCTACATCCTAATGGGAGAAGAAGAGGCCACTGTGGAGATCGCTGCCCAATACGTGTCCAACTGTCACCAAACAAGAGGAAGATGAGACTCCATGGACTGTTATATTTATCCCAATACACCCGCCCCACCCCACCCCACCTCCCCATATAGCGGTCACCAACTAAGAGGAAGATGAGACTCCACGGACTGTTATATTTATCCCAATACACCCGCCCCACCCCCACCTCACCCCCACCTCCCCATATAGCAGTCACCAATGAAGAGGAAGATGAGACTCCACGGACTGTTATACCCCAAACCACCCACCATTCACCCATCTACGCCCACCCTACCACCTCATAGTAGTGGTGTAAGGGTGGAGAAGGGGGTATTATTATAAATGGTTAGTAAAGAAGCTTTACCCTCTGAGTGGCCAAGTCAGAGTCCTGAGCTAAATCCTATGAAGATACTGTGGTCTACACTGAAGAGGAGGCCGCACACAACTCATCCCATTTACAGCTAAAGTTCCTCAGTGTTACGCAAATCTCATTTACAGGCACAGGAAATATTTGGGGTTGGTCATTGCTGCAAATGTGAAGTCTACAAGTTATTACATAAGATTAGGTAACTGCGCTCAGTGCTGCACCTCTGATGAGGCGAGGTGAGGCGCCCGCCTTGGGCAGCGCTCCGGAGGGGACGGCAGCTTGGGTGATTTTTTTTTTTAAACTTTTTTTTTACCTATAATAAAACTGGAGAGCGGCCGCTCTTAAAACAACCCGAGTGGCCCCTCTCCTGCGCTGACCTCTGTATATCAGTGCAGGCAGTGTCATCACGCTCCCTACACTGATACGCAGACGTCTTACTGCTGGGTGGCGGCAGTGGGAGCCGCGCGGTCAGTAAGTAAAATAAGTTATAACTCTTTTTTTTGTTGTATAATAGGCCTCTACCTGCTGGAGTATCTGCAACAGGAATCGGCCTATTTACCAACCTCCCCGGACCTGCTCACTGCCGCCCCCGCTTCTCCTTGTACTATAGGCCGCGGCGGGCAGTAGTGAGTAGGCCGGAGCCCAGGCCGCCATCCCACTACCACTATTATTATACTCTTATACTCCTTCCAGCCCCCCCCAGTATAATAATCAGAGCCCCAGGAGAGGTGAGGGGACATAATAATCACTGATACTCACCTCTCCGGGATCTGAGGTTACTCCTAGCAGGCTTCAGGCCTATATGGTAACAGGCTATTACTACTAGCACAGGCTTCAGGCCTATATGGTAACAGGCTATTACTACTAGCACAGGCTTCAGGTCTATATGGTAACAGGCTATTACTACTAGCACAGGCTTCAGGCCTATATGGTAACAGGCTATTACTACTAGCACAGGCTTCAGGCCTATATGGTAACAGGCTATTACTACTAGCACAGGCTTCAGGCCTATATGGTAACAGGCTATTACTACTAGCACAGGCTTCAGGCCTATATGGTAATGTGTCAGAGGTCTGGGATATTACCATATAGGCCCGAAGCCTGTGCTAGCAGTATCATATAGGCCCAAAGCTTGTGCTTTGGTCCAGATCGGTGTCTGTACCATACAAAAGAGCCACAAAAATATTCTAAAGATACAGTCTGTGAAAAACACGGACTGGACAAGATGGCCACCAGATGCCTTGTATGAATGAGCTCCTAGACTCGCAGCTCTTACAGTAGAGAAGCCTTGTGGCCTCGGGATGATACTGGAGAAGGTGCTTTGGTCTTTAGAGGAGATTTCCTTGGAAGTTCTTGTATTTTTGGACGGTCTAGTTACATAAGTTATTCATGTCCCCGGAGTCCTGAATGTGATGATCCGGCCCCCACAGATACAGCCATCATACAGTCTGTCTGGGATGACCTGAGTACACAGAAGGATTGGAGCAACATCCACAGAAGATCTGGGTTTAGTTCTCCAAGATGGCAGCGGGAACAACCACCCTGCCCCGTTCTGCCAAACACTGTCTGTACTGAGAAGAAGGCAAAGGGCAAAGGTCACACCGAATATTGCTATATCTTTAGGCAGGTCTAGTTTTAGCAGTGCCCGCATTATACATAGTGCACTCAGCAGCAGTGTGATAGGATAAGATAAGATAATCCTTTACTAATCCCATGGAGATACTCAGTATGTTACCGCAGCAGATAATACAGATCCAGGATAATACACAGCCATATATTACAGGAGATACATATATACTGAGGAGAGAAGATCCTGGGAGTCCGAGCAGCTGAAGAAGAGAAGACTCCGGAGCATGTAGTTCTGTGTGCGGAGTGTCTGCGCTCGGCCTGATGTAGATTATACAGCCTGACCGCGGGGGGGGGGGGGGGGGGGGGGGGTCTCCGATAGCTCCTTCTCACACTTGGGGTGAAGCAGACGGTCACTTACACTGCTGCCAAGTCCCATCAGGGTCCCATACATGGGGTGGGATTTGTTCCCCCGCATGGAGGTCACCACAGACAGTGTCCTACTGTCACCCCCCACCTGTACTGGGTCCAAGGGGCTCCCCAGGACAGAGCTGGCCCTCCTGATCAGCCTGTCAAGTCTATTCCTATCCCTGGCTGGTATACAGCGCCCCCAGCAGGCCACTCCGGAGAAGGGGGTGTAGGTGTGTCAGGACCAGTCTCTGTAGGACCTTCATCAGGTGGGATGTCAGTGCTACAGGTCTGTGGCCGGTGAGGTCTGTCTTTTGAACAGTATACAGCAGTGCCCTCACTATATATACAGTGCACTCGGTAGCAGTATGACAGTATACAGCAGTGCCCTCACTATATATACAGTGCACTCGGTAGCAGTATGACAGTATACAGCAGTGCCCTCACTATATATACAGTGCACTCAGTAGCAGTATGACAGTATACAGCAGTGCCCTAACTATATATACAGTGCCCTCGGTAGCAGTATGACAGTATACAGCAGTGCCCTCACTATATATATAGTGCCCTCGGTAGCAGTATGACAGTATACAGCAGTGCCCTCACTATATACAGTGCACTCAGTAGCAGTATGACAGTATACAGCAGTGCCCTCACTATATATACAGTGCACTCGGTAGCAGTATGACAGTATACAGCAGTGCCCTCACTATATACAGTGCACTCAGTAGCAGTATGACAGTATACAGCAGTGCCCTCACTATATATACAGTGCACTCGGTGGCAGTATGACAGTATACAGCAGTGCCCTCACTATATATACAGTGCACTCGGTAGCAGTATGACAGTATACAGCAGTGCCCTCACTATATATACAGTGCCCTCGGTAGCAGTATGAAGAAATACAGCAGTGCCCTCACTATATATACAGTGCCCTCGGTAGCAGTATGACAGTATACAGCAGTGCCCTCACTATATATATAGTGCCCTCGGTAGCAGTATGACAGTATACAGCAGTGCCCTCACTATATATACAGTGCCCTCGGTAGCAGTATGACAGTATACAGCAGTGCCCTCACTATATATACAGTGCACTCAGTAGCAGTATGACAGTATACAGCAGTGCCCTCACTATATATATAGTGCCCTCGGTAGCAGTATGACAGTATACAGCAGTGCCCTCACTATATACAGTGCCCTCGGTAGCAGTATGACAGTATACAGCAGTGCCCTCACTATATACAGTGCACTCAGTAGCAGTATGACAGTATACAGCAGTGCCCTCACTATATACAGTGCACTCAGTAGCAGTATGACAGTATACAGCAGTGCCCTCGGTAGCAGTATGACAGTATACAGCAGTGCCCTCACTATATATACAGTGCCCTCGGTAGCAGTATGACAGTATACAGCAGTACCCTCACTATATATACAGTGCACTCAGTAGCAGTATGACAGTATACAGCAGTGCCCTCACTATATACAGTGCACTCAGTAGCAGTATGACAGTATACAGCAGTGCCCTCACTATATACAGTGCACTCAGTAGCAGTATGACAGTATACAGCAGTGCCCTCGGTAGCAGTATGACAGTATACAGCAGTGCCCTCACTATATATACAGTGCCCTCGGTAGCAGTATGACTGTATACAGCAGTGCCCTCACTATATATACAGTGCCCTCGGTAGCAGTATGACTGTATACAGCAGTGCCCTCACTATATATAGTGCATTCAGTAGCAGTATGACAGTATACAGCAGTGCCCTCACTATATATACAGTGCCCTCGGTAGCAGTATGACAGTATACAGCAGTGCCCTCACTATATATACAGTGCACTCGGTAGCAGTATGACAGTATACAGCAGTGCCCTCACTATATATACAGTGCCCTCGGTAGCAGTATGAAGGAATACAGCAGTGCCCTCACTATATATACAGTGCCCTCGGTAGCAGTATGACAGTATACAGCAGTGCCCTCACTATATATATAGTGCCCTCGGTAGCAGTATGACAGTATACAGCAGTGCCCTCACTATATATACAGTGCCCTCGGTAGCAGTATGACAGTATACAGCAGTGCCCTCACTATATATACAGTGCACTCAGTAGCAGTATGACAGTATACAGCAGTGCCCTCACTATATATATAGTGCCCTCGGTAGCAGTATGACAGTATACAGCAGTGCCCTCACTATATACAGTGCCCTCGGTAGCAGTATGACAGTATACAGCAGTGCCCTCACTATATACAGTGCACTCAGTAGCAGTATGACAGTATACAGCAGTGCCCTCACTATATACAGTGCACTCAGTAGCAGTATGACAGTATACAGCAGTGCCCTCGGTAGCAGTATGACAGTATACAGCAGTGCCCTCACTATATATACAGTGCCCTCGGTAGCAGTATGACAGTATACAGCAGTACCCTCACTATATATACAGTGCACTCAGTAGCAGTATGACAGTATACAGCAGTGCCCTCACTATATACAGTGCACTCAGTAGCAGTATGACAGTATACAGCAGTGCCCTCACTATATACAGTGCACTCAGTAGCAGTATGACAGTATACAGCAGTGCCCTCGGTAGCAGTATGACAGTATACAGCAGTGCCCTCACTATATATACAGTGCCCTCGGTAGCAGTATGACTGTATACAGCAGTGCCCTCACTATATATACAGTGCCCTCGGTAGCAGTATGACTGTATACAGCAGTGCCCTCACTATATATAGTGCATTCAGTAGCAGTATGACAGTATACAGCAGTGCCCTCACTATATATACAGTGCCCTCGGTAGCAGTATGACAGTATACAGCAGTGCCCTCACTATATATACAGTGCACTCAGTAGCAGTATGACAGTATACAGCAGTGCCCTCGGTAGCAGTATGACAGTATACAGCAGTGCCCTCACTATATATACAGTGCCCTCGGTAGCAGTATGACTGTATACAGCAGTGCCCTCACTATATATACAGTGCACTCAGTAGCAGTATGACAGTATACAGCAGTGCCCTCACTATATATACACAGTGCCCTCGGTAGCAGTATAACAGTATACAGCAGTGCCCTCACTATATACAGTGCCCTCGGTAGCAGTATGACAGTATACAGCAGTGCCCTCACTATATATAGTGCATTCAGTAGCAGTATGACAGTATACAGCAGTGCCCTCACTATATATACAGTGCCCTCGGTAGCAGTATGACAGTATACAGCAGTGCCCTCACTATATATACAGTGCCCTCGGTAGCAGTATGACAGTATACAGCAGTGCCCTCACTATATATACAGTGCCCTCGGTAGCAGTATGACAGTATACAGCAGTGCCCTCACTATATACAGTGCACTCGGTAGCAGTATGACAGTATACAGCAGTGCCCTCACTATATATACAGTGCCCTCGGTAGCAGTATGACAGTATACAGCAGTGCCCTCACTATATATACAGTGCCCTCGGTAGCAGTATGACAGTATACAGCAGTGCCCTCACTATATATACAGTGCCCTCGGTAGCAGTATGACAGTATACAGCAGTGCCCTCACTATATATACAGTGCCCTCGGTAGCAGTATGACAGTATACAGCAGTGCCCTCACTATATATACAGTGCCCTCGGTAGCAGTATGACAGTATACAGCAGTGCCCTCACTATATATACAGTGCCCTCGGTAGCAGTATGACAGTATACAGCAGTGCCCTCACTATATATACAGTGCCCTCGGTAGCAGTATGACAGTATACAGCAGTGCCCTCACTATATATACAGTGCCCTCGGTAGCAGTATGACAGTATACAGCAGTGCCCTCACTATATATACAGTGCCCTCGGTAGCAGTATGACAGTGTACAGCAGTGCAGAGTTACAGACACATTCCGCCCTGTATTCCATGTCCCGCTGTCTCCTAATAACATGACGCCATTGTCTATCCTGGTAATGAGGACCTTCCTTCTTGGACTGTCTTGTGCTGACATATGAGGAGGAGCCGTCGTCTTCTCTCAGGTTTCTTCCCATTGTCTTTAGCTTCATCTTATTGCTCTTATATTGAGGTTTCCATCTCTTCTTGTTTTCTCTCTAGGTTACGGCTCAGAGGAGAGATAAGAGCCAAGACACTTCTAGGACACTTTCCTCCTTGTATAATGGCCGGCCGCTTCCTCCATGTGTTTGACTTTCCACCAGACATTGTGCTCCATACAATGGGGGGCTGTAAAGTGGCCGCACACAATACAGGGGCTTGTTAGTAGGTTGTGTCACCTCAATAAACCCATCGAGATCAACCAGAGAAGAATCTGTAACAGGAGATGGACAGCGAGATAAACATGGAGAAGGACGAGTGACCCTATAACACAGGTGTGAGGACGAGTGACCCTATAACACAGGTGTGAGGACGAGTGACCCTATAACACAGGAGAAGGACGAGTGACCCTATAACACAGGTGTGAGGACGAGTGACCCTATAACACAGGTGTGAGGACGAGTGACCCTATAACACAGGTGTGAGGACGAGTGACCCTATAACACAGGAGAAGGACGAGTGACCCTATAACACAGGTGTGAGGACGAGTGACCCTATAACACAGGAGAAGGACGAGTGACCCTATAACACAGGTGTGAGGACGAGTGACCCTATAACACAGGTGTGAGGACGAGCGACCCTATAACACAGGTGTGAGGACGAGTGACCCTATAACACAAGAGAAGGACGAGTGACCCTATAACACAGGAGAAGGACGAGTGACCCTATAACACAGGAGAAGGACGAGTGACCCTATAACACAACTGTGAGGACGAGTGACCCTATAACACAGGCGTGAGGACGAGTGACCCTATAACACAGGAGAAGGACGAGTGACCCTATAACACAGGAGAAGGATGAGTGACCCTATAACACAGGAGAAGGACGAGTGACCCTATAACACAGGAGAAGGACGAGTGACCCTATAACACAGGAGAAGGACGAGTGACCCTATAACACAGGAGAAGGATGAGTGACCCTATAACACAGGAGAAGGACGAGTGACCCTATAACACAGGAGAAGGACGAGTGACCCTATAACACAGGAGAAGGATGAGTGACCCTATAACACAGGAGAAGGACGAGTGACCCTATAACACAGGAGAAGGATGAGTGACCCTATAACACAGGAGAAGGACGAGTGACCCTATAACACAGGAGAAGGACGAGTGACCCTATAACACAGGAGAAGGACGAGTGACCCTATAACACAGGAGAAGGATGAGTGACCCTATAACACAGGAGAAGGACGAGTGACCCTATAACACAGGAGAAGGACGAGTGACCCTATAACACAGGAGAAGGACGAGTGACCCTATAACACAGGAGAAGGACGAGTGACCCTATAACACAGGAGAAGGACGAGTGACCCTATAACACAGGCGTGAGGACGAGTGACCCTATAACACAGGCGTGAGGACGAGTGACCCTATAACACAGGCGTGAGGACGAGTGACCCTATAACAAAGGAGAAGGACGAGTGACCCTATAACACAGGTGTGAGGATGAGTGACCCTATAACACAGGAGAAGGACGAGTGACCCTATAACACAGGAGAAGGACGAGTGACCCTATAACACAGGAGAAGGACGAGTGACCCTATAACACAGGAGAAGGACGAGTGACCCTATAACACAGGAGAAGGATGAGTGACCCTATAACACAGGAGAAGGACGAGTGACCCTATAACACAGGTGTGAGGACGAGTGACCCTATAACACAGGTGTGAGGACGAGTGACCCTATAACACAGGAGAAGGACGAGTGACCCTATAACACAGGTGTGAGGACGAGTGACCCTATAACACAGGAGAAGGACGAGTGACCCTATAACACAGGTGTGAGGACGACTGACCCTATAACACAGGAGAAGGACGAGTGACCCTATAACACAGGTGTGAGGACGAGTGACCCTATAACACAGGAGAAGGACGAGTGACCCTATAACACAGGCGTGAGGACGAGTGACCCTATAACACAGGAGAAGGACGAGTGACCCTATAACACAGGTGTGAGGACGACTGCCCCTATAACACAGGCGTGAGGACGAGTGACCCTATAACACAGGTGTGAGGACGAGTGACCCTATAACACAGGTGTGAGGACGAGTGACCCTATAACACAGGAGAAAGACGAGTGACCCTATAACACAGGAGAAAGACGAGTGACCCTATAACACAGGAGAAGGACGAGTGACCCTATAACACAGGAGAAGGACGAGTGACCCTATAACACAAGTGTGAGGACGAGTGACCCTATAACACAGGTGTGAGGACGAGTGACCCTATAACACAGGTGTGAGGACGAGTGACCCTATAACACAGGTGTGAGGACGAGTGACCCTATAACACAGGTGTGAGGACGAGTGACCCTATAACACAGGAGAAGGACGAGTGACCCTATAACACAGGCGTGAGGACGAGTGACCCTATAACACAGGAGAAGGACGAGTGACCCTATAACACAGGTGTGAGGACGAGTGACCCTATAACACAGGAGAAGGACGAGTGACCCTATAACACAGGTGTGAGGACGAGTGACCCTATAACACAGGTGTGAGGACGAGTGACCCTATAACACAGGAGAAAGACGAGTGACCCTATAACACAGGAGAAAGACGAGTGACCCTATAACACAGGAGAAGGACGAGTGACCCTATAACACAGGAGAAGGACGAGTGACCCTATAACACAGGAGAAGGACGAGTGACCCTATAACACAGGTGTGAGGACGACTGACCCTATAACACAGGAGAAGGACGAGTGACCCTATAACACAGGTGTGAGGACGAGTGACCCTATAACACAGGAGAAGGACGAGTGACCCTATAACACAGGCGTGAGGACGAGTGACCCTATAACACAGGAGAAGGACGAGTGACCCTATAACACAGGTGTGAGGACGACTGCCCCTATAACACAGGCGTGAGGACGAGTGACCCTATAACACAGGTGTGAGGACGAGTGACCCTATAACACAGGTGTGAGGACGAGTGACCCTATAACACAGGAGAAAGACGAGTGACCCTATAACACAGGAGAAAGACGAGTGACCCTATAACACAGGAGAAGGACGAGTGACCCTATAACACAGGAGAAGGACGAGTGACCCTATAACACAAGTGTGAGGACGAGTGACCCTATAACACAGGTGTGAGGACGAGTGACCCTATAACACAGGTGTGAGGACGAGTGACCCTATAACACAGGTGTGAGGACGAGTGACCCTATAACACAGGTGTGAGGACGAGTGACCCTATAACACAGGAGAAGGACGAGTGACCCTATAACACAGGAGAAGGACGAGTGACCCTATAACACAGGTGTGAGGACGAGTGACCCTATAACACAGGAGAAGGACGAGTGACCCTATAACACAGGAGAAGGACGAGTGACCCTATAACACAGGAGAAGGATGAGTGACCCTATAACACAGGAGAAGGACGAGTGACCCTATAACACAGGAGAAGGATGAGTGACCCTATAACACAGGAGAAGGACGAGTGACCCTATAACACAGGAGAAGGATGAGTGACCCTATAACACAGGAGAAGGATGAGTGACCCTATAACACAGGAGAAGGACGAGTGACCCTATAACACAGGTGTGAGGACGAGTGACCCTATAACACAGGAGAAGGACGAGTGACCCTATAACACAGGAGAAGGACGAGTGACCCTATAACACAGGTGTGAGGACGAATGTCCCTATAACACAGGTGTGAGGACGAGTGTCCCTATAACACAGGAGAAGGACGAGTGTCCCTATAACACAGGCGTGAGGACGAGTGACCCTATAACACAGGAGAAGGACGAGTGTCCCTATAACACAGGAGAAGGACGAGTGACCCTATAACACAGGCGTGAGGACGAGTGACCCTATAACACAGGTGTGAGGACGAGTGACCCTATAACACAGGTGTGAGGACGAGTGACCCTATAACACAGGAGAAGGACGAGTGTCCCTATAACACAGGAGAAGGACGAGTGACCCTATAACACAGGCGTGAGGACGAGTGACCCTATAACACAGGTGTGAGGACGAGTGACCCTATAACACAGGTGTGAGGACGAGTGACCCTATAACACAGGTGTGAGGACGAGTGACCCTATAACACAGGAGAAGGATGAGTGACCCTATAACACAGGAGAAGGACGAGTGACCCTATAACACAGGAGAAGGACGAGTGACCCTATAACATAGGAGAAGGACGAGTGACCCTATAACACAGGAGAAGGACGAGTGACCCTATAACACAGGAGAAGGACGAGTGACCCTATAACACAGGTGTGAGGACGAGTGACCCTATAACACAGGCGTGAGGGTGAGTGACCCTATAACACAGGAGAAGGACGAGTGACCCTATAACACAGGAGAAGGACGAGTGACCCTATAACACAGGAGAAGGACGAGTGACCCTATAACACAGGAGAAGGACGAGTGACCCTATAACACAAGTGTGAGGACGAGTGACCCTATAACACAGGAGAAGGACGAGTGACCCTATAACACAGGAGAAGGATGAGTGACCCTATAACACAGGAGAAGGATGAGTGACCCTATAACACAGGAGAAGGACGAGTGACCCTATAACACAGGAGAAGGATGAGTGACCCTATAACACAGGAGAAGGACGAGTGACCCTATAACACAGGTGTGAGGACGAGTGACCCTATAACACAGGTGTGAGGACGAGTGACCCTATAACACAGGAGAAGGACGAGTGACCCTATAACACAGGCGTGAGGACGATGTATGGGACACAATGGTATTATGGGATGTATCCAAACTGTAGCCGGAGATACTTGTAGTGAATGAGAACAATGTGGGCCGATATCAGAAGAGGAACAACCGGCCCACAATGAAACATCTGAAACTTTACAAGGTCATATAAAGAGCCAAGAGAAACATTTCCAGGAAATCCTTGAAGCCCTGGCTTGTCGGAGACCTGTTGCTGCACACGGGCCGTCCTGCACATGTTCTAGGTCATATATAGCAGCCTGAGGACATGTCCGGTGTAGGTCGGCTCTGCTACATCCAAACAGACAGTCTGGTTACTAAGGATACCATGTAACAACCGCATACGTAGTCAAGAAGAAACTACATAGTAACTGCTGTCACCGAGGGTTACTATCCCAGAACGGGATGGAGGGGTGTAATGTACAATGTA
Organism: Leptodactylus fuscus; assembly: GCF_031893055.1. Taxonomy (NCBI): domain Eukaryota; kingdom Metazoa; phylum Chordata; class Amphibia; order Anura; family Leptodactylidae; genus Leptodactylus; species Leptodactylus fuscus. Next base: position 243,748 of record NW_027439806.1, on the reverse strand, counting down.
TAGTGTCAGATGGAGGGGTGTAATGTACAATGTATAGTGTCAGATGGAGGGGTGTAATGTACAATATATAGTGTCAGATGGAGGGGTGTAATGTACAATATATAGTGTCAGATGGAGGGGTGTAATGTACAATATATAGTGTCAGATGGAGGGGTGTAATGTACAATATATAGTGTCAGATGGAGGGGTGTAATGTACAATATATAGTGTCAGATAGAGGGGAGTAATGTACAATATATAGTGTCAGATGGAGGGGTGTAATGTACAATATATAGTGTCAGATGGAGGGTGTAATGTACAATGTATAGTGTCAGATGGAGGGATGTAATGTACAATATATAGTGTCAGATGGAGGGTGTAATGTACAATATATAGTGTCAGATGGAGGGGTGTAATGTACAATGTATAGTGTCAGATGGAGGGGTGTAATGTACAATATATAGTGTCAGATGGAGGGGAGTAATGTACAATGTATAGTGTCAGATGGAGGGTGTAATGTACAATATATAGTGTCAGATGGAGGGGTGTAATGTACATTATATAGTGTCAGATGGAGGGTGTAACGTACAATATATAGTGTCAGATGGAGGGGTGTAATGTACAATATATAGTGTCAGATGGAGGGGTGTAATGTACAATGTATAGTGTCAGATGGAGGGGTGTAATGTACAATGTATAGTGTCAGATGGAGGGTGTAATGTACAATATATAGTGTCAGATGGAGGGGTGTAATGTACAATATATAGTGTCAGATGGAGGGGTGTAATGTACAATGTATAGTGTCAGATGGAGGGTGTAATGTACAATGTATAGTGTCAGATGGAGGGTGTAATGTACAATGTATAGTGTCAGATGGAGGGTGTAATGTACAATGTATAGTGTCAGATGGAGGGTGTAATGTACAATATATAGTGTCAGATGGAGGGGTGTAATGTACAATGTATAGTGTCAGATGGAGGGTGTAATGTACAATATATAGTGTCAGATGGAGGGGTGTAATGTACAATGTATAGTGTCAGATGGAGGGGAGTAATGTACAATATATAGTGTCAGATGGAGGGGTGTAATGTACAATGTATAGTGTCAGATGGAGGGGTGTAATGTACAATGTATAGTGTCAGATGGAGGGTGTAATGTACAATATATAGTGTCAGATGGAGGGGTGTAATGTACAATATATAGTGTCAGATGGAGGGGTGTAATGTACAATATATAGTGTCAGATGGAGGGGTGTAATGTACAATATATAGTGTCAGATGGAGGGGTGTAATGTACAATATATAGTGTCAGATGGAGGGGAGTAATGTACAATATATAGTGTCAGATGGAGGGGAGTAATGTACAATATATAGTGTCAGATGGAGGGGAGTAATGTACAATATATAGTGTCAGATGGAGGAGTGTAATGTACAATATATAGTGTCAGATGGAGGGGTGTAATGTACAATATATAGTGTCAGATGGAGGGGAGTAATGTACAATATATAGTGTCAGATGGAGGAGTGTAATGTACAATATATAGTGTCAGATGGAGGGGTGTAATGTACAATATATAGTGTCAGATGGAGGAGTGTAATGTACAATATATAGTGTCAGATGGAGGGGTGTAATGTACAATGTATAGTGTCAGATGGAGGGGTGTAATGTACAATAGATAGTGTCAGATGGAGGGGTGTAATGTACAATAGATAGTGTCAGATGGAGGGTGTAATGTACAATATATAGTGTCAGATGGAGGGTGTAATGTACAATATATAGTGTCAGATGGAGGGTGTAATGTACAATATATAGTGTCAGATGGAGGGTGTAATGTACAATATATAGTGTCAGATGGAGGGTGTAATGTACAATATATAGTGTCAGATGGAGGGTGTAATGTACAATGTATAGTGTCAGATGGAGGGGTGTAATGTACAGTGTATAGTGTCAGATGGAGGGGTGTAATGTACAATGTATAGTGTCAGATGGAGGGGTGTAATGTACAATGCATAGTGTCAGATGGAGGGGTGTAATGTACAATGTATAGTGTCAGATGGAGGGTGTAATGTACAATATATAGTGTCAGATGGAGGGGTGTAATGTACAATATATAGTGTCAGATGGAGGGGTGTAATGTACAATATATAGTGTCAGATGGAGGGTGTAATGTACAATGTATAGTGTCAGATGGAGGGTGTAATGTACAATGTATAGTGTCAGATGGAGGGTGTAATGTACAATATATAGTATCAGATGGAGGGGTGTAATGTACAATATATAGTGTCAGATGGAGGGTGTAATGTACAATGTATAGTGTCAGATGGAGGGGTGTAATGTACAATATATAGTGTCAGATGGAGGGGTGTAATGTACAATGTATAGTGTCAGATGGAGGGGTGTAATGTACAATGTATAGTGTCAGATGGAGGGGTGTAATGTACAATATATAGTGTCAGATGGAGGGGTGTAATGTACAATGTATAGTGTCAGATGGAGGGGTGTAATGTACAATGTATAGTGTCAGATGGAGGGTGTAATGTACAATATATAGTGTCAGATGGAGGGGTGTAATGTACAATGTATAGTGTCAGATGGAGGGTGTAATGTACAATGTATAGTGTCAGATGGAGGGTGTAATGTACAATGTATAGTGTCAGATGGAGGGGTGTAATGTACAATATATAGTGTCAGATGGAGGGGTGTAATGTACAATGTATAGTGTCAGATGGAGGGGTGTAATGTACAATATATAGTGTCAGATGGAGGGGTGTAATGTACAATGTATAGTGTCAGATGGAGGGGTGTAATGTACAATGTATAGTGTCAGATGGAGGGTGTAATGTACAATATATAGTGTCAGATGGAGGGGTGTAATGTACAATGTATAGTGTCAGATGGAGGGGTGTAATGTACAATGTATAGTGTCAGATGGAGGGTGTAATGTACAATATATAGTGTCAGATGGAGGGGTGTAATGTACAATGTATAGTGTCAGCTGGAGGGTGTAATGTACAATATATAGTGTCAGATGGAGGGGTGTAATGTACAATATATAGTGTCAGATGGAGGGGTGTAATGTACAATATACAGTGTCAGATGGAGGGTGTAATGTACAATATATAGTGTCAGATGGAGGGGTGTAATGTACAATGTATAGTGTCAGATGGAGGGTGTAATGTACAATGTATAGTGTCAGATGGAGGGGTGTAATGTACAATATATACTGTCAGATGGAGGGTGTAATGTACAATATATAGTGTCAGATGAAGGGGTGTAATGGACAATATATAGTGTCAGATGAAGGGGTGTAATGGACAATGTATAGTGTCAGATGGAGGGTGTAATGTACAATGTATAGTGTCAGATGGAGGGGTGTAATGGACAATGTATAGTGTCAGATGGAGGGTGTAATGTACAATGTATAGTGTCAGATGGAGGGTGTAATGTACAATATATAGTGTCAGATGGAGGGGTGTAATGGACAATGTATAGTGTCAGATGGAGGGTGTAATGTACAATGTATAGTGTCAGATGGAGGGGTGTAATGTACAATATATAGTGTCAGATGGAGGGTGTAATGTACAATGTATAGTGTCAGATGGAGGGGTGTAATGTACAATATATAGTGTCAGATGGAGGGGTGTAATGTACAATGTATAGTGTCAGATGGAGGGTGTAATGTACAATGTATAGTGTCAGATGGAGGGGTGTAATGTACAATATATAGTGTCAGATGGAGGGGTGTAATGGACAATGTATAGTGTCAGATGGAGGGTGTAATGTACAATGTATAGTGTCAGATGGAGGGCTGTAATGTACAATATATAGTGTCAGATGGAGGGGTGTAATGTACAATGTATAGTGTCAGATGGAGGGTGTAATGTACAATGTATAGTGTCAGATGGAGGGATGTAATATACAATGTATAGTGTCAGATGGAGGGTGTAATGTACAATATATAGTGTCAGATGGAGGGTGTAATGTACAATATATAGTGTCAGATGAAGGGGTGTAATGTACAATATATAGTGTCAGATGGAGGGTGTAATGTACAATATATAGTGTCAGATGGAGGGGTGTAATGTACAATGTATAGTGTCAGATGGAGGGGGTAATGTACAATATATAGTGTCAGATGGAGGGTGTAATGTACAATATATAGTGTCAGATGGAGGGTGTAATGTACAATGTATAGTGTCAGATGGAGGGTGTAATGTACAATATATAGTGTCAGATGGAGGGGTGTAATGTACAATGTATAGTGTCAGATGGAGGGATGTAATGTACAATGTATAGTGTCAGATGGAGGGTGTAATGTACAATGTATAGTGTCAGATGGAGGGTGTAATGTACAATATATAGTGTCAGATGGAGGGGTGTAATGTACAATGTATAGTGTCAGATGGAGGATGTAATGTACAATATATAGTGTCAGATGGAGGGGTGTAATGTACAATGTATAGTGTCAGATGGAGGGGTGTAATGTACAATGTATAGTGTCAGATGGAGGGGTGTAATGTACAATATATAGTGTCAGATGGAGGGGAGTAATGTACAATATATAGTGTCAGATGGAGGGGTGTAATGTACAATGTATAGTGTCAGATGGAGGGGTGTAATGTACAATATATAGTGTCAGATGGAGGGAGTAATGTACAATGTATAGTGTCAGATGGAGGGATGTAATGTACAATGTATAGTGTCAGATGGAGGGGTGTAATGTACAATGTATAGTGTCAGATGGAGGGGTGTAATGTACAATGTATAGTGTCAGATGGAGGGTGTAATGTACAATGTATAGTGTCAGATGGAGGGATGTAATGTACAATATATAGTGTCAGATGGAGGGGTGTAATGTACAATATATAGTGTCAGATGGAGGGGTGTAATGTACAATATATAGTGTCAGATGGAGGGTGTAATGTACAATATATAGTGTCAGATGGAGGGTGTAATGTACAATATATAGTGTCAGATGGAGGGGTGTAATGTACAATATATAGTGTCAGATGGAGGGTGTAATGTACAATGTATAGTGTCAGATGGAGGGTGTAATGTACAATATATAGTGTCAGATGGAGGGTGTAATGTACAATATATAGTGTCAGATGGAGGGGTGTAATGTACAATATATAGTGTCAGATGGAGGGTGTAATGTACAATGTATAGTGTCAGATGGAGGGGTGTAATGTACAATATATAGTGTCAGATGGAGGGGTGTAATGTACAATGTATAGTGTCAGATGGAGGGGTGTAATGTACAATATATAGTGTCAGATGGAGGGGTGTAATGTACAATATATAGTGTCAGATGGAGGGGTGTAATGTACAATATATAGTGTCAGATGGAGGGTGTAATGTACAATGTATAGTGTCAGATGGAGGGGTGTAATGTACAATGTATAGTGTCAGATGGAGGGTGTAATGTACAATGTATAGTGTCAGATGGAGGGTGTAATGTACAATGTATAGTGTCAGATGGAGGGTGTAATGTACAATGTATAGTGTCAGATGGAGGGTGTAATGTACAATGTATAGTGTCAGATGGAGGGTGTAATGTACAATGTATAGTGTCAGATGGAGGGTGTAATGTACAATATATAGTGTCAGATGGAGGGTGTAATGTACAATGTATAGTGTCAGATGGAGGGTGTAATGTACAATGTATAGTGTCAGATGGAGGGTGTAATGTACAATGTATAGTGTCAGATGGAGGGTGTAATGTACAATGTATAGTGTCAGATGGAGGGTGTAATGTACAATGTATAGTGTCAGATGGAGGGTGTAATGTACAATGTATAGTGTCAGATGGAGGGTGTAATGTACAATGTATAGTGTCAGATAGGCCCTGCAGCCTGCGACCCCTTTTGTCATTAGTTGCACAGTGTTGCTTTCCCGGCTGTGTCACTTTGCACTGCCTGACCCTGACTCCAATCCTTACATAATGGCTGGCCCTTACCCTAGGCAGGCCGCCCGGCGGTTTAGTGTGGATGCCGAACACTCCGTAACTGACCGCCTGGACGAACTGTCAAGGCAGGTTCAGGGCATGGCTGGGTTAATTAACCAAGTCTCGCAGCGTCTGGAGGCTTTGCCTGATCCAGCATCAGCCGCTGCAGGTTCTTCTATTCAATCACCAGTTTTTCCCACATTGAATACCCGTCAGGATCCTAAAATGCTCTTGCCTGACCATTTTGACGGTAAACCAGACAGATTCCGAACATTTCGGGAATCTTGCCATTTATTTTTTCGTTTTAATTTCCTTTCTTCTGAAGCAGAGCAGGTGGCGCTGGTGGTGTCCCTTCTACGAGGGTCACCACAAGACTGGGCCTTGGCTCTACCTGCTGGAGCTCCTGAATGGAATTCGTTAAATAAGTTTTTTCAAACATTAGGTCAGATTTATGATGACCCTAATAGAGTTGCCTTGGCCGAGTCCCATCTGTTGTCTATTCGGCAGGGAGTTAGAACTGCTGAGGACTATTCTACGGAGTTTCGTCAGTGGAGCTCGCAGTCAGGGTGGACAGACAGACCTTTGTTAACCCTGTTTAGACAAGGCTTATCTGATTCTGTAAAAGATGCTCTAGTAAGTCATCCAGTCCCTGAAAATCTAGGAGACTTTATGTCCTTGGCTATTTCTATTGATAGGAGGCTTAGGGAAAGGCGTAGAGAGAAATGAAGCAAACCTGGGTCCTCAGCTAAATCCTGGTCTGTCCTTTCGGAACCTATCCCTCCTTCTTCTGTTCCTACCTCTTGTTCTATACCTAAAGAAGAACCAATGATATTGGGGTCCACATCCGCCTCCAGGAGAAAGTATCGCCTAGAAAACGCTCTGTGTCTGTATTGCGGCAAACCTGGACATATCCTGAGAAACTGTCCAACCAGACCTAAACCACCGCCGGGAAACGCCAATGCCTGAGTGATTTCCGGGAGGGTCACTCAGGCACACAGGTACCTCCTAATAATATTGAGAAATGTTTACTCCCTGCTATTCTTGTTAATGGTAACAAAACTTTTGCATGTCAGGCAATGGTGGATTCAGGTGCCGCCATGAACTTCATCCATGAAGTGGTGGCACAAGCTCTAGGAATTGAATTGATTCCCTTGAAATACCCATTTCAGGTATCTGGAGCAGATCTAACCCCTTTGTCTGAAGGGAAAATCTTAGCCCGTACTGCTGAGGTGCAGTTTTTTGTCGGCAGTTTACATGTTGAAAAAGTGTCATTTTTTGTTATGAAAAAACTGGCTGCAGACGTTATTCTTGGTTTACCCTGGTTGCGTGTACATAATCCAGTGTTTAATTGGGAAACTTCAGAGTTCGTTAGATGGGGAGATTCCTGTACTTCTCATATTAATACTATTTGTACTATCAAAAATATCAAAATTCCAGAATTTATTACCGAGTTCAAAGACGTCTTTGACGAGCTCAGTGCGGAGGCCTTGCCTCCACATCGACCTTATAACTGCGCAATTGATTTGGTTCCTGGAGCTAAACTACCTAAAGGTCGCATTTTTAATCTTTCAGCTCCAGAGCGCGAGTCCATGCGCCAGTACATTAAAGAGAGCCTATCTAAAGGACATATCCGACCTTCAGTTTCTCCTGTGGGGGCGGGGTTTTTCTTCGTTGAAAAAAAAGGTGGTGGCCTCCGATGTTGTATTGACTACAGGGAATTGAATAAAATTACGGTCAAAGACCAACATCCTCTGCCACTCATCCCGGATCTTTTTAACCAGGTGGTGGGGGCTCAGTGGTTTTCTAAAATTGACCTCCGCGGAGCTTACAACTTGATTCGGATAAGAGACGGGGATGAGTGGAAAACCGCATTTAATACCCCTGAAGGTCATTTTGAATACCTAGTTATGCCTTTTGGTTTGAGCAATGCTCCGGCGGTATTTCAACGTTTTGTGAATGACATTTTTAGGGATCTGTTAGGTAGATATCTAGTAATTTATTTAGATGACATCCTCATATTCTCACCGGACTGGGAGTCACATCAGCAACATGTAAAAGAGGTTCTTCTTAGGCTACGTCAAAACCATCTCTGTGCTAAGTTATCCAAGTGTCAATTTGGAGTCCAGGAGATAGGTTTTTTGGGATACATCCTTACTCCTGGTACCATTGGTATTTATCCCAGAAAGGTATCTGCAGTACTTGAATGGGAGAAACCTACTACCTTAAAAGAAGTTCAGAGGTTTCTAGGTTTCGCCAACTATTACCGAAAATTTATCCGAAATATTTCTTCCACTGTTAAACCTCTCACCGATTTGACCAAAAAGGGGGCGGATCCTGCCTCCTGGACACCGGAGACGGAGGTAGCGTTCGCCACCTTAAAACAACTCTTTACTTCTGCCCCAGTCCTGGTCCATCCTGATCCTGAATTGCCCTTTATTGTAGAGGTTGACGCTTCAGAAGTAGGTGTAGGGGCCGTCCTGTCTCAGGGCACTGAACCATTTACCAACCTCCAACCTATCGCCTACTTTTCCAGGAGGTTCTCCACTACCGAGGCCAATTATGATGTTGGCAATAGAGAGCTTCTGGCGATTAAGTGGACCTTTGAAGAGTGGAGACACTTCCTGGAGGGGGCCAGACATAAAATTACTGTACTGACTGACCACAAAAACTTATTATATTTAGACAAGGCGAGAAGATTAAATCCCCGTCAAGCCAGGTGGGATCTATTTTTCACTAGGTTCCACTTTGTAATTACCTACCATCCCGGCTCAAAGAATACTAAAGCAGATGCCTTGTCTAGAAGTTTTGGTCTTAGTGGTAGTTCTGATGGGGAACCTGAAAATATACTTGCTCCTGGGGTGGTAGTGGCAGTTGTGACCTCGGATCTTGAAACCCGTATTCTCAACACTCAGGATGCTGCCCCTAGTGCGTTACCACCAGGTAAATTGTTTGTCCCTAGCCACCTCCGCTTGGAGCTCTTAGAGGAGATCCACTCCTCTGTTCTGGCGGGTCATCCAGGCATTACTGGTACTGGGAATCTGTTATCACGTACGTATTGGTGGCCATCTTGGCAACGGGATGTAAAAAATTTTGTTCATTCTTGCGAGACCTGTGCCAGATCTAAGGTGCCCCATCAACTTCCAGCGGGTCTTTTACATCCACTCCCGCTACCCAATCGACCCTGGTCACACATCTCCATGGATTATATTACCGATCTCCCGTCCTCTAAAGGGAAATCGGTAATTTGGGTTGTAGTAGATCGTTTTTCTAAGATGTCCCACTTTGTTGCCTTGAAAAAATTGCCTTCAGCTAAATTGTTGGCCTGGTTGTTTATCCGTCACATTTTACGTCTGCATGGTATGGGCCCCTTCACACGGCGTATACGCTCACTGCTTTGGAGCGTGTAAACGTTCCGTAGCAGCGGCGTCTAAAGCACTTCCCATTGATTTCTATGGGAGCCGGCAGACGCGCGCTCCCCATAGAAATGAATGGAAAAAGCAGCCCATTCATTTCTATGGCGAGCGCGCGTATGCCAGCTCCCATAGAAATCAATGCGATCTGCTTTTAGACGCCGCTGCTACGGAACGTTTACACGCTCCAAAGCAGTGAGCGTATACGCCGTGTGAAGAGGCCCTATTCCTTCAAATGTGGTGTCGGACAGGGGCGTACAGTTTGTGTCCAGGTTTTGGAAAGCCTTTTGTAACAGGTTGGGAGTCTCGCTTTCTTTTTCCTCAGCCTTTCACCCAGAGACTAACGGTCAAACAGAGAGATTGAATCAATCTTTGGAACAGTATTTGAGGTGCTTTGTGTCTGATTGCCAAGATAAATGGAGTGAATATTTGCCCATGGCTGAGTTTGCACTAAATAATCATGTCAACTCCTCGACTCGGTCGTCTCCTTTCCACATTAACTATGGTTTTCACCCCAGATTCTCCTCAGGAACAGGTAATGAATTTGCCTTTTCCTCAGTAGAGGACGTTGCTAAATCTCTCTGTACTGTATGGGCTGAAAGCCTGGCATCGCTGAGAAAAGCCCAGGCTAATCAAGCCAATTTCGCCAACAGAAAGCGCCACCCTGGACCTTACTTTGTGGTGGGTGACAAGGTCTGGTTATCCACTAAAAATCTCCAACTTCGTGTTCCATCTTCTATGTTTGCCCCGCGTTTTATTGGTCCATATCCCATCTCTGAAATAATCAACCCTGTGTCATTCAAATTATCACTTCCTAGGTCCCTCCATATTCACCCAGTTTTTCATAAGTCCCTACTCAAAAAGTATGTTCCGGCAATGGTCACTCGTTCCCCACCCGAACCCGTGATCGTTCAGGGGGAACTAGAGTATGAGGTGGAACGGGTCATTGATTCATGCAGAGTGCGGAATTCCCTTCAGTTCCTCATACATTGGAAGGGGTATGGACCAGAGGAGCGTGTTTGGGTGGCAGCCAGAGACCTTCACGCTCCTAGATTGGTGGAGAAGTTTTTCCGTTCTTGTCCTACTAAGCCAGGGGGTCCTCTTGAGGGTCCGGAGGCCCCTCCTCTAAGGGGGGGTACTGTCAGGATACGGAGTCGCCGCGGTCTCCTTGCTGCGCGGCGTCTCCCTGGGAGACGTGTTAGTTCTATTGGGTGTGCTTAGGTCATTAAGGGTTAATCTTTTCCTTACCTTCAGTCTCCATGCCGTTAGCCATCAGGTGTGTTCTCTGCTGCTATTTAATCCCCACCCAGGCATGGATCCTTACCAGCCATTCACTTTGTGTTTCCTGGTCCCCCTGCTCAGTCTGATTCCCTGTCTGTTTGTATTCCATATGTTCCTTGGTTATATACCCGGCTTGTATTTTTGACTCTCCCTTGTCTTTTGATTCGGTACCTTTTATTATATCTCCTGGCTCGACCTCTTCCTCGTCTGACCTCGCCTTCTCTTCTGTGTCTTGCTGGGACTTGTGGTCCTCCCTGGTTCCATGCTGTTTAGTCTTTTGTTTTGCATTGCAGTTACACTGTGCTTTCTGTTTAGGTGTGACCCCGTGACTCCAGTCCCTAGGACTTTCAGGGCCTCCTCTCCCCTTATCCTAGCCGCCGGATAGAAGGTTAGGAGTCGTGGTAGGCGCACTTCAATTAGGAAGTGCATGGGTCTGCCTCATCTCAGATATTACAGCATAGTTATAGCTGCAGGGCCTGCGACCCCTTTTGTCATTAGTTGCACAGTGTTGCTTTCCCAGCTGTGTCACTTTGCACTGCCTGACCCTGACTCCAATCCTTACATATACATTGTACATTACACCCCTCCATCTGACACTATACATTGTACATTACACCCCTCCATCTGACACTATATATTGTACATTACACCCTCCATCTGACACTATACATTGTACATTACACCCTCCATCTGACACTATACATTGTACATTACACCCCTTCATCTGACACTATACATTGTACATTACACCCTCCATCTGACACTATATATTGTACATTACACCCTCCATCTGACACTATACATTGTACATTACACCCTCCATCTGACACTATATATTGTACATTACACCCTCCATCTGACACTATACATTGTACATTACACCCTCCATCTGACACTATATATTGTACATTACACCCCTCCATCTGACACTATACATTGTACATTACACCCCTCCATCTGACACTATACATTGTACATTACACCCCTCCATCTGACACTATATATTGTACATTACACCCTCCATCTGACACTATACATTGTACATTACACCCTCCATCTGACACTATATATTGTACATTACACCCCTTCATCTGACACTATATATTGTACATTACACCCCTCCATCTAAAACTATATATTGTACATTACACCCCTCCATCTGACACTATACATTGTACATTACACCCCTCCATCTGACACTATATATTGTACATTACACCCCTCCATCTGACACTATACATTGTACATTACACCCTCCATCTGACACTATATATTGTACATTACACCCCTCCATCTGACACTATACATTGTACATTACACCCCTCCATCTGACACTATATATTGTACATTACATCCCTCCATCTAAAACTATATATTGTACATTACACCCCTCCATCTGACACTATACATTGTACATTACACCCTCCATCTGACACTATACATTGTACATTACACCCCTCCATCTGACACTATATATTGTACATTACACCCCTCCATCTGACACTATACATTGTACATTACACCCCTCCATCTGACACTATACATTGTACATTACACCCCTCCATCTGACACTATACATTGTACATTACACCCTCCATCTGACACTATATATTGTACATTACACCCTCCATCTGACACTATATATTGTACATTACACCCCTCCATCTGACACTATATATTGTACATTACACCCCTCCATCTGACACTATATATTGTACATTACACCCCTCCATCTGACACTATACATTGTACATTACACCCCTCCATCTGACACTATATATTGTACATTACTCCCCTCCATCTGACACTATATATTGTACATTACACCCCTCCATCTGACACTATACATTGTACATTACACCCTCCATCTGACACTATACATTGTACATTACACCCCTCCATCTGACACTATATATTGTACATTACACCCCTCCATCTGACACTATACATTGTACATTACACCCTCCATCTGACACTATACATTGTCCATTACACCCCTCCATCTGACATTATATATTGTACATTACACCCCTCCATCTGACACTATATATTGTACATTACACCCCTCCATCTGACACTATACGTTGCACATTACATGTACATGGTCTCCTGTACTATGCTCCTCAGTACTTGGTGGTGCCTGTACTATGTTCCTTGGTATAGGGATGCAGCTGTTGTCCCGGTGTGTGAGTTTAGGGTCCCACCACTTATCATCACTAATGTATGGACCTCACACGTAAGAATGAAATGAAAGCACCATTTTTTGTGAACAGTAGAGATATGTGAACGTTTTTGGTCAGAGACGACCTTCATCAGACTCTCATGAGTTCCTGTAGTGGGCCTGCAAGAAGGCAAATAACTAACCAGAATGCTGTTACAGACATATCGGCCGGCCCTGTACTGCAGGGTGTCATTGTCGATGGAATTTTCTCCTTGATGTTGCTTTGGGTTCTTGCTCCATTATCACATTAGTGACACTGACTTGGCTCAGCACCTTCACCTGACCCTCGGGGCTGCCGGAGAATTCTCTCCCCTCTCATCTAGGCCCCATGTTGTGATCTTGTGATATATTGGAGCCATGTTTTAGGATTCCCCCCCCCCCCCGGGTGCAGGTGCGATCCTAGTGACAGCAGAATCTGGCAGATACCTGTCTCCTATCTCCTGCACCTCTTATCTCCAGCACCTGTATACAGAGCAGATCAGTCCCTGTTGTGTGTGTATACAAGGTGTCGGAGGCTGCGGGGCAGGACTGGCAGGTGTGGCCACTCTCCAGGTATGTGTATATAAAGGGATGAAGTGACCGACACTCACAGTCACAATGGCTCAGATAAAAGAAGAGCAGCAAAATGGGAAAGAGGAGAAGATGGTTGTGATGGACTTACCGGAGACCAAGGGGAGGAGAGGGGACAGCAAGGCCGAGAGCGAGATGACCGAGAGCGAGGTCTACAGCTATCTCCCCAAAGAGAAGGAGAACCAGAGCACACTGAACATTATAGCCACCAGGATCGTGACATGTATGAGACGTAAGTGACATTATAATGGCCACAGGAGGGCGCCGGCCTCTGCAATTATACAGAGTGTCAGTCACACAACTATGTATCATTATATCTCCAATCACACCACTATGTATCATTATATCACCAGTCACACAACTATGTATCATTATATCACCAATCACACAACTATGTATCATTATATCTCCAATCACACAACTATGTATCATTATATCACCAATCACACAACTATGTAACATTATAATATCAACAATCACACAACTATGTATCATTATATCACCAATCACACAACTATGTATCATTATATCACCAGTCACACAACTATGTATCATTATATCACCAATCACACAACTATGTATCATTATATCTCCAATCACACAACTATGTATCATTATATCACCAATCACACAACTATGTAACATTATAATATCAACAATCACACAACTATGTATCATTATATCACCAATCACACAACTATGTATCATTATATCACCAATCACACAACTATGTATCATTATATCACCAATCACACAACTATGTATCATTATATCACAAATCACACAACTATGTATCATTATATCACCAATCACACAACTATGTATCATTATAATATCACCAATCACACAACTATGTATCATTATATCACAAATCACACAACTATGTATCATTATATCACCAATCACACAACTATGTATCATCATATCACCAATCACACAACTATGTAACATTATAATATCACCAATCACACAACTATGTATCATCATATCACCAATCACACAACTATGTATCATTATATCACCAATCACACAACTATGTATCATTATATCTCCAATCACACAACTATGTATCATTATATCACCAATCACACAACTATGTAACATTATAATATCAACAATCACACAACTATGTATCATTATATCACCAATCACACAACTATGTATCATTATATCACCAATCACACAACTATGTATCATTATATCACAAATCACACAACTATGTATCATTATATCTCCAATCACACCACTATGTATCATTATATCACCAGTCACACAACTATGTATCATTATATCACCAATCACACAACTATGTATCATTATATCACCAATCACACAACTATGTATCATTATATCTCCAATCACACAACTATGTATCATTATATCACCAATCACACAACTATGTAACATTATAATATCACCAATCACACAACTATGTATCATTATATCACCAATCACACAACTATGTATCATTATATCACCAATCACACAACTATGTATCATTATATCACAAATCACACAACTATGTATCATTATATCACCAATCACACAACTATGTATCATCATATCACCAATCACACAACTATGTAACATTATAATATCACCAATCACACAACTATGTATCATCATATCACCAATCACACAACTATGTATCATTATATCACCAATCACACAACTATGTATCATTATATCTCCAATCACACAACTATGTAACATTATATCACCAATCACACAACTATGTATCATTATATCACCAATCACACAACTATGTATCATTATATCTCCAATCACACAACTATGTATCATTATATCACCAATCACACAACTATGTATCATTATATCACCAATCACACAACTATGTGTCATTATATCTCCAATCACACAACTATGTGTCATTATATCACCAATCACACAACTATGTATCATTATATCTCCAATCACACAACTATGTATCATTATATCACCAATCACACAACTATGTATCATTATATCACCAATCACACAACTATGTATCATTATATCACCAATCACACAACTATGTATCATTATATCACCAATCACACAACTATGTATCATTATATCACCAATCACACAACTATGTATCATTATAATATCACCAATCACACAACTATGTATCATTATATCACCAATCACACAACTATGTAACATTATAATATCACCAATCACACAACTATGTATCATCATATCACCAATCACACAACTATGTATCATTATAATATCACCAATCACACAACTATGTATCATTATAATATCACCAATCACACAACTATGTATCATTATATCACCAATCACACAACTATGTATCATTATATCACCAATCACACAACTATGTATCATCATATCACCAATCACACAACTATGTATCATTATATCACCAATCACACAACTATGTAACATTATAATATCACCAATCACACAACTATGTAACATTATAATATCACCAATCACACAACTATGTATCATCATATCTCCAATCACACAACTATGTATCATCATATCTCCAATCACACAACTATGTATCATTATATCACCAGTCACACAACTATGTAACATTATATCACCAATCACACAACTATGTATCATTATATCACCAGTCACACAACTATGTAACATTATAATATCACCAATCACACAACTATGTATCATTATATCACCAATCACACAACTATGTATCATTATATCACCAGTCACACAACTATGTATCATTATATCACAAATCACACAACTATGTATCATTATATCACCAATCACACAACTATGTATCATTATATCACCAATCACACAACTATGTATCATTATATCACCAATCACACAACTATGTATCATTATAATATCACCAATCACACAACTATGTATCATTATATCACCAATCACACAACTATGTATCATTATATCACCAATCACACAACTATGTATCATTATATCACCAATCACACAACTATGTAACATTATAATATCACCAATCACACAACTATGTATCATTATATCACCAATCACACAACTATGTATCATTATATCACCAATCACACAACTATGTAACATTATAATATCACCAATCACACAACTATGTATCATCATATCACCAATCACACAACTATGTATCATTATAATATCACCAATCACACAACTATGTATCATTATAATATCACCAATCACACAACTATGTATCATTATATCAATCACACAACTATGTATCATTATAATATCACCAATCACACAACTATGTATCATTATATCACCAATCACACAACTATGTATCATTATATCACCAATCACACAACTATGTATCATTATATCAATCACACAACTATGTATCATTATAATATCACCAATCACACAACTATGTATCATTATATCACCAATCACACAACTATGTATCATTATATCACCAATCACACAACTATGTATCATCATATCACTAATCACACAACTATGTAACATTATAATATCACCAATCACACAACTATGTAACATTATAATATCACCAATCACACAACTATGTATCATCATATCACTAATCACACAACTATGTATCATCATATCACTAATCACACAACTATGTATCATTATATCACCAATCACACAACTATGTATCATTATATCACCAATCACACAACTATGTATCATCATATCACCAATCACACAACTATGTATCATCATATCACCAATCACACAACTATGTATCATTATATCACCAATCACACAACTATGTAACATTATAATATCACCAATCACACAACTATGTAACATTATAATATCACCAATCACACAACTATGTATCATCATATCACTAATCACACAACTATGTATCATCATATCACTAATCACACAACTATGTATCATCATATCACTAATCACACAACTATGTATCATCATATCTCCAATCACACAACTATGTATCATCATATCACCAATCACACAACTATGTATCATTATATCACCAATCACACAACTATGTATCATTATATCTCCAATCACACCACTATGTATCATTATATCACCAGTCACACAACTATGTATCATTATATCACCAGTCACACAACTATGTATCATTATATCACAAATCACACAACTATGTATCATTATATCACCAATCACACAACTATGTATCATTATATCACCAATCACACAACTATGTATCATTATATCACCAATCACACAACTATGTATCATTATAATTAGAGATGAGTGAACACTATTCGAAATAGCCGTTTTGAATAGCACGCTCCCATAGAAATGAATGGACATAGCCGGCACGTGGGGGGTTAAGCAAAGGTCGTTTCCATTCATTAGTGTTCGCTCATCTCTAATTATAATATCAACAATCACACAACAATGTATCATATTATCAATCATAAAACGATACATTCTAATATTATCAGTCACACAGCTATATATCATTATATGTAGAGATGAGTGAAATTCGATTCGGCCGCTCTACCAAATTTCCCAAAAAGATTTGATTCTTTCCAAATTAATTTTCACCGAGTACAGTTATAAACCAGATATATCCTGCTGTGCTGCTGAGAGCCTGTATAGTGGTGTATATAGTATAGTATATATAGTGGTGTATATACTATACTAATGGGAGGACGCGGCTTCGCACGGGTAGATTACATGTTTTGTTTGTGGCCCCATAAGAATCGTCCAGTTTTGCACTGGTGTATTTTGTATGTTTGTGTGTGTGTCCATAAGCGTCATATCATTATGTGTATCTCAGTTTGGATATTAGTAATAAACTTGCGATCGGTTGTTATGGAGACCTGGAGTAAAGCTGTGTGTATGTGACCTTGTGTATCAGTGTCATCCACAGCGCCTGCCCCTTTAAAACTGATATATAGCAGTGAAGAAAAATGGCTAGGTTGCTATAGAAACCTGGAGTAAAACTCTAATGTGTGGTACTCTGTGCAGAGCCGCATATCTAATCCTCCGGCGTGTGGTACTGTGTGCAGAGTCACGTATCTAATCCTCCCCCAGATGTTATTTTGTGCAGTCGCCTGTATCCAATCCTCCGGCGTGTGGTACTGTGTGCAGACACGCACAGATAGATGTCTACAGAACCTGTTCTAGTAACACTTAGGGCTCATTCACACGGAGTAAACACCATCTTATTCTGAACATAAAACACATTCAGAATCAGCGGCGTATACAGCACATCCCATTCATTTCTAAGGCAGCCGGCATACGAGCACTCCCCATAGAAATGAATGGGCTGCTTCTTTCACTACGAGCGCTCCCATTGAAGTGAATGGAAAGTGCTCGCGTGTACGGCAAGCTCTGCTCATGCCGAGCCGTATACGCAGTGCTTCCCATTCACTTCAATGGGAGCGCTCGTAGTGAAAGAAGCAGCCCATTCATTTCTATGGGGAGCGCTCGTATGCCGGCTGCCATAGAAATGAATGGGATGTGCTGTATACGCCGCTGATTCTGAATGTGTTTTACGTTCAGAATAAGCTGGCGTTTACTCCGTGTGAATGAGCCCTTATACAAGTAGCGCCCCCCTAAGAGTGGAGAGGGGGCAGCAGTAGGTTTGTGTTGACGTCACTGATTATTTTGCCCTTCCTCTGATCCATCAGAACAATAACCCCCCCAAACATGGATCCAGTCTGTTGAGCCTCCGTCGGTCAGGATTTGGTCAGTGATCCATTAGTATAAACAGGGTCCAATACAGAGATGACACGGGAATGGAATATTTGCAGGTCTTCGGTGCTTTGTACCCGCTCCGGCTTTTGGCCACCAAACCATAAGCCAATACTGATGGGACCAAACAGGCCTTAGAGCGGCTACAGACAGGATCCAATGTGCGTCTCAGTTTTCCTTCCTTCTGACAGATAAAATGAAGGGTCAAATAATTGATGATGTCGCCAAGGCCAAAAAGGCAAAATAGTGGCTCAGTCATGGAGTGGGGGGATGGGAACAGCATGAGAAGGGACACAGTGTTGTGGTAGCAGCCTGAGGAGGCCACAGAGTGGCAAGGTGACATAATGTGGCGGTGGCAGCAGCATAAGGAGGCCATAGAGTGACCCGGTGACAGGGGAGGTGGGTGGCACAAATAGTACCCGCTGATGATGGTGGCTGTAAGAAGGAGCACTGGGCATCAGATGTGTGGCATCAGGCAGTGGCAGCATCACAATAGTAGCTGAGGCAGGGAGCCAGAAGACACCGGTCTCGTTTGTTAAGCTTTGGGTGAGACAGAATGGAAGATTTAATCTGATGCATCAGGCACTGGTGGGTGGAAATCCTGGCTGATACGCATCTGATTCATCTTGACACAAGTCAGTTTCTCCACGTTTTGGGTGGACATGCGAGTTCTCCTTGGGGTCACTATGTCTCCTGCCGCACACCCGCTCTGATGTCACACTACTGGCCGGGCAGGACAGCTTTTACAGAGCAAACTCGGCCATTTGCGTCCACAAATCCAGTTTGGCTGCCCAGTAGTCCAGCGGATCTTCGATGACGGGTGGCAGGGTCATCTAAGTAGGTCACCACCTGCTGGTTCAGGTTCTGCTGTGTACGGCTGCTGGTGAGGAGTTTCTTCACTATGCGGGGGAACAAAGCTGCTCCTCAGCGACTCTAGGCTCAGGCTGCTGCTGATGGAGCCCATACTCCATGCTCCTGCCACCCCCATTATCCCCCCCCCCCCACGCGCACATATGCCATCCCAGTGCAAGATGAGCCCTCAGGTAGTGGCCAACTGACTCCATAGGATGTCTGTATAGTAGTTCAGTTTGTCCTCCCTCACAGCGGGTGTATAAAAGGCCCCCATTTTTGCCTGGTAGTGAGGGTCTAACATGCTTGAGATCCAGTAGTCATCCCTCTGACAAATGGTGACAATTCGGCTATCACTATGCAAGCGAGCATTTTTGGGCCATTCTCTCTAGTGACTCGGAGGGAGTCCCTGCATCCATCACCACTGCATTCTGGCACGGTGTCTGGGTCATCTGCCTCTCCTCCCTCTTGCTCTTCCAGCTGAAGAGAAGAAAAACCTATAGAAAAACCACCCATTTCACTACACATTGCCTGTACTCCAGTGTCCTCCTCCTCCAGTTCAACCTCCATGGAGCGCATATGGCCGTGAGATGTTGGAGCCACGTCTCCAGTCCCCTGGCCAACCAGATTGTAAAGCATGTTTTCCAGGATGTGAATCAGTGGAATGACATTGTTCCTTCCATAATGGGACAATATGGACCGGCCTCCTCAGAAGATTCGGCAAAGAAAAGCATTTCCAGCTATTCCAGGTTAGCACTGTTCTTTGCCAAATCTTCTGAGGAGGCCGGTCCATATTGTCCCATTGCCTTGACGTCTTTGTTGCGTTTGTGTTATGTCAGTCCAGGTAGCTGCAACGGGGCTAAGGAGTAGCAGCAGGGAATCTCGCCCTGCACTACTCCCACTAGCTAACCCGGTCCCTGCCTCACGGGTGTGGGTCGGCTGTACTCAGGCTAAGCCTGACCCCGACAGCTCCTCTCTCACTGACACCGTAGGCCTAGAGGGAAGTGGGAGAAGGAATGCCCTATAAGACCTCTAGGGACTGGAGACTAAAGGGGGTCACCCCTAACGAACAAGTGAAGCTGCTACTGACAGGGACTGACAAGGGTGTGCGCTGACTAACAACACAAGCAGCACACAGGAAAAATGTGGGAAAGGAATTCCCCAAACCAATATGGGAAGGAACCTTACACTAGGAAACAAACACAGGGAAACTGAGTAGAAATCAAAGGATAAGGCAATTCACTCACACAGTCAATTATACACAGAGGGAGGATTGGTGAACACAGAAGGGAAAACACACAAACCAACTCGTTCACCCAAACCTCCCAAAAACCAACCACGGAACTTCCTCTATCCCAGAACATCACCTACTCCTCCTGCTAAGGCCTAGCTCTGTAAAAGCGACACTCAGCACAGAACCATGGGAGGCATGGGGTATAAATACAGAGTAGAGACCACTCCTCCCAGGTGCAAATGGGAGGACAGACTAATCAACCAGGAGATAAAGCTGCCAACCAGCAGTGCGCACGTGCAAGTCAGAAGGTGTGCACCAATACTCACGACAGGACAACCCCGCAGCGCCAGGATGCCACCCCAGACACTGCGCAGCCAAAAACTCCCCAGGTAAGAAAAATAGAAAGTAAAGAACCTAAATACTCCTAACAGTTTGTACAGCAGCTGCCCTGTCACACCATGTAGGCATTCTACACTCACCGGCCACTTTATTAGGTACACCATGCTATTAACGGGTTGGACCCCCTTTTGCCTTCAGAACTGCCTCAATTCTTCGTGGCATAGATACAACAAGGTGCTGGAAGCATTCCTCAGAGATTTTGCTCCATATTGACATGATGACATCACACAGTTGCAGTCGCAGATTTGTCGGCTGCACATCCATGATGCGAATCTCCCGTTCCACCACATCCCAAAGATGCTCCTCTATTGGATTGAGATCTGGTGACTGTGGAGGCCATTGGAGTACAGTGAACTCATTGTCATGTTCAAGAAACCAGTCTGAGATGATTCCAGCTTTATGACATGGCATTGCATTATCCTGCTGAAAGTAGCCATCAGATGTTGGGTACATTGTGGTCATAAAGGGATGGACATGGTCAGCAACAATACTCAGGTAGGCTTTGGCGTTGCAACGATGCTCAATTGGTACCAAGGGGCCCAAAGAGTGCCAAGAAAATATTCCCCACACCATGACACCACCACCACCAGCCTGAACCGTTACCGATACAAGGCAGGATGGATCCATGCTTTCATGTTGTTGACGCCAAATTCTGACCCTACCATCCGAATGTCGCAGCAGAAATCGAGACTCATCAGACCAGGCAACGTTTTTCCAATCTTCAATTGTCCAATTTCGATGAGCTTGTGCAAATTGTAGCCTCAGTTTCCTGTTCTTAGCTGAAAGGAGTGGCACCCGGTGTGGTCTTCTGCTGCTGTAGCCCATCTGTAGCCTCAAAGTTGGACGTACTGTGCGGCGTTCAGAGATGCTCTTCTGGCTACCTTGGGTGTAACGGGTGGCTATTTGAGTCACTGTTGCCTTTCTATCAGCTGGAACCAGTCTGGCCATTCTCCTCTGACCTCTGGCATCAACAACGCATTTCCGCCCCCCACAGAACTGCCGCTCACTGGATGTTTTTTCTTTTTCGGACCATTCTCTGTAAACCCTAGAGATGGTTGTGCGTGAAAATCCCAGTAGATCAGCAGTTTCTGAAATACTCCGACCAGCCCTTCTGCCACCAACAACCATGCCACGTTCAAAGGCACTCAAATCACCTTTCTTCCCCAGACTGATGCTCGGTTTGAACTGCAGGAGATTGTCTTGACCATGTCTACATGCCGAAATGCACTGAGTTGCCGCCATGTGATTGGCTGATTAGAAATTAAGTGTTAATGAGCAGTTGAACAGGTGTACCTAATAAAGTGGCCGGTGAGTGTATGTATCAAGGGTTGTTGTGCCACATTCACAACCCTACCAGGTGAGAAGCTACTTGTCCTTCCATTATCTTCTATATCTAGTGGTGATACACGAGGATCCGCTCGGTGCTGTTCTCTCTGTCTCTATAGTTCATTCCATAGACCTGGAGACTGACAAATAAAGTGGCCTCCTGAAAGGGCTCGAGCAGACGGCAGGTGTCACATATCAGCTGTCACTGGCTAACATGGAAGTTCTTACACAAATTCATCGAAGCTGCCAAATCCAATATCTGAAAAAAATCCACTCATCTCTAATTATAATGTTGTTAATCACACAGCTGTCCTTCATGATTGCGGTTCTTACTGTCAGAGCTGTATATCTGTAGAATAGTCACCTCAGGAGCCGGTTCTTACTGTAACAGCTGTATTACATCCCTAGTCTGCAGACGCCATACAGTGTTGGCCAAAAGTCTTGCCCCCCTGCAGTCCTGTCAGATAATCCTCGCTGTCCCCCAGATAATGATTACACAGCACAGACTCTTATATAGTATATAAGTGACACAGGGTATATACAGTATAAGTATCGCCCCCTGCAGTCCTGTCAGATAATCCTCGCTGTCCCCCAGATAATGATTACACAGCACATACTCTTATATAGTATATGTCACGGGATGGTTAGAGTCTATACTATAGGCAATGTGTAATATATATTTCATGTGGAATGTATTCTCTAACCTGTTATATACATCAATGTGTAGTTGGCTGATTAGGGTCTAGTGTGTTAGCACATTGTATGCAAATACCTCTAACTAGTGAGGACCAGTGAGGACAATGGGTGGAGATAATCTGATCAGTGTCTCCAAGAAGATGTTGGACGGTGCATTGTCCATAGTAGACAGGGAGTCTGCTCTCCTTGGTATAGGTGAGGGGGGAAGGATCTGTGACTCAGCCCTTCCCACCCACAGATAGAGGAAGTAACAGTTTAGTATATAGTTGTAGCTTGCAGTTAGTATGTGTTAGCCGGCCTGTGCACAGCTCTGCAGAGAGCCAGGACTTAGTTACAGGACCAAGGAACCAAAGTTATCATTGGATTGTGACTTCTGTGGACTTATTGTTATTACGGTTGATGTGACCGCCACCGGCTACTAACTTTGTGGATTACAATAAATTGCTGTTGTCTCCCGACCTCTTGCGTCCGTGTTGATTCAAAAGACCATCCGGAGGAAGACGTATACCTTTGCTCCGTGACAACTGGTTGGCAGCAGTGGGATCAACAGCGGACAGCGAGATGGACTACAGCAGCCCAGCGATTAATGGAGCCACAACCTCAGAATACAGGAACTGGACTATGGCAAGTCTACAAGTAAGGGCCCGGGAACTAAACCTGAGTTACCAGGGAAGAACGAAAGATCAACTGATCGAGGCACTGGAGGAGATGACCCTGCAAAGCGACCATGAGGAGGGCTGCCCCCAGGAGACAGGAGAGATACGGGAGTGGCAGGTACAGACCCAAAAGAGCAGATGGGTTGTTTTGTATGAGGAGGAGTTGGCAGTGCTGGGGCTAGGAGCAACTGCAGAGCAAAGGAGTAGAGCATTACAGAGGGCTCAGGAAACGGAGAAGGAGGAACAGAGAATGGCGCATGAAAAGGAAAGAATGGCGCATGAAATGCGAATGGCTGAGATAACTACGCGGAATTATAATCAAACGTCGGCCCCCAGCCCAACAGTGAGAGAACCACCATATGTTTCCCATAAACACTTCAAGACCTTTGATGAAGCGGCTGGGGATGTTGATGGATATTTTCAGGACTTCGAACACCAGTGCCACCTGATGGAAGTCCCAGAGAAGGATTGGGTCCGGTATCTGGTGGGGCACCTACGAGATGGGGCTGCGGAAGCTCTCAGAGCCATGGACCCTAGTGATCAGCGGGACTATGAGGCCATTAAAAGAGCGGTGCAGAAGTATTATGCAGTCACTCCAGAGACCTACCGAGTTCAGTTCCGCTCTTTGTCTTACAATGGGGGAAGCTCCTTCCACATGTTCGCCCACAAGTTGAAGCAAGCATGCAAGCGCTGGCTAGAAGGAGAGGAGGCTGTCACAGTCGATAAGATCCTCCAAGTCATACTTAAGGAACAGTTCTTTTCCCAGTGCCCCGCTGAGATCCGTGAGTGGGTGCTGGAACGGAACCCAGCCACAGTGGAGCAAGCTGCTTCCCTTGCAGATGAGGGCCTGACCATCAAGCCGCAGTGGAAGAGGTTGTTTGCAGAGGAGCGGAAAACTACCACAGTCCGCCAGACACCCTTCATCCAGCCACCCACCTTTCGTGCCCGGCCTCAGGATTACAATTCCCCCTCTACCCCTGCCCCAGCCCATCGGCCTCCAGCTATGAACAACCCTGTCCCTAGACAACGACCCACTGGAAGAATGCTAGAGCGCAGATGTTTTGGGTGCGGGCGGCCTGGACATTTGCAAGCTAGTTGCCCTGTTAACATGGGGGCACGGGCCACCGTGGCATCCCGGCCTATTCACTACCTGGGAACCACCCCTAGGACTGAAAGTTTGGCCCCATTTCCAGATGACTCCATGAATGACCCATCTGTTCCACCTCCAGGGGTCTATGGGATTCAGCCTTCCGCCACACATCCCGCAAACCTTCAGCGGAAGCACTTGCAGGAGGCCCTACTGGATGGCCGAACAGTTGTTGGATTCCGGGACTCGGGAGCTTTCCTAACGGTAGCGGACCCCCGAGTGGTTCGACCCGAGGCCCTAGAGGAGGGCCCTGGCCTTTCTATCGAGTTGGCAGGAGGTACTCGGAAACGTATTCCTAAAGCTACCGTGGAACTCGACTATGGTTATGGACCAAAACGATGCACAATTGGTGTGATGAGCGGGCTGCCGGCCGATGTTCTGTTAGGCAACGATGTTGGAAATCTACAGTGCCACTTTGTGGGAGCAGTGACCCGAAGCCAAGCTCAGAGAGACGCCAACATGGATCGACCGGATTTTTTGCCAGATGCCAGCCCTTCAACTCTACAACTTTACCATTCAGTACCGCCGAGGGAACCAACACCAGAACGCAGATGGGTTATCCCGGCAGGAGGAAATATGAGCTATAGAGACTGATGTGCATTCCCCAATTTACCTGTGTAGGCCAATTGTGTCATGCACATGTTTTGAGAGGGGGAGGGGTTGTCACGGGATGGTTAGAGTCTATACTATAGGCAATGTGTAATATATATTTCATGTGGAATGTATTCTCTAACCTGTTATATACATCAATGTGTAGTTGGCTGATTAGGGTCTAGTGTGTTAGCACATTGTATGCAAATACCTCTAACTAGTGAGGACCAGTGAGGACAATGGGTGGAGATAATCTGATCAGTGTCTCCAAGAAGATGTTGGACGGTGCATTGTCCATAGTAGACAGGGAGTCTGCTCTCCTTGGTATAGGTGAGGGGGGAAGGATCTGTGACTCAGCCCTTCCCACCCACAGATAGAGGAAGTAACAGTTTAGTATATAGTTGTAGCTTGCAGTTAGTATGTGTTAGCCGGCCTGTGCACAGCTCTGCAGAGAGCCAGGACTTAGTTACAGGACCAAGGAACCAAAGTTATCATTGGATTGTGACTTCTGTGGACTTATTGTTATTACGGTTGATGTGACCGCCGCCGGCTACTAACTTTGTGGATTACAATAAATTGCTGTTGTCTCCCGACCTCTTGCGTCCGTGTTGATTCAAAAGACCATCCGGAGGAAGACGTATACCTTTGCTCCGTGACAGTATATAAGTGACACAGGTTTATACAGTATAAGTATCGCCCCCTGCAGTCCTGTCAGATAATCCTCGCTGTCCCCCAGATAATGATTACACAGCACAAACTCTTATATAGTATATAAGTGACACAGGGTATATACAGTATAAGTATCGCCCCCTGCAGTCCTGTCAGATAATCCTCGCTGTCCCCCAGATAATGATTACACAGCACAGACTCTTATATAGTATATAAGTGACACAGGGTATATACAGTATAAGTATCGCCCCCTGCAGTCCTGTCAGATAATCCTCGCTGTCCCCCAGATAATGATTACACAGCACAGACTCTTATATAGTATATAAGTGACACAGGGTATATACAGTATAAGTATCGCCCCCTGCAGTCCTGTCAGATAATCCGCGCTGTCCCCCAGATAATGATTACACAGCACAAACTCTTATATAGTATATAAGTGACACAGGGTATATACAGTATAAGTATCGCCCCCTGCAGTCCTGTCAGATAATCCTCGGTGTCCCCCAGATAATGATTACACAGCACAAACTCTTATATAGTGTATAAGTGACCCAGGGTATATACAGTATAAGTATCGCTCCCTGCAGTCCTGTCAGATAATCCTCGCTGTCCCCCAGATAATGATTACACAGCACAGACTCTTATATAGTATATAAGTGACACAGGGTATATACAGTATAAGTATCGCCCCCTGCAGTCCTGTCAGATAATCCTCGCTGTCCCCCAGATAATGATTACACAGCACAAACTCTTATATAGTATATAAGTGACACAGGGTATATACAGTATAAGTATCGCCCCCTGCAGTCCTGTCAGATAATCCTCGCTGTCCCCCAGATAATGATTACACAGCACAAACTCTTATATAGTATATAAGTGACACAGGGTATATACAGTATAAGTATCACCCCCTGCAGTCCTGTCAGATAATCGTCGCTGTCCCCCAGATAATGATTACACAGCACAAACTCTTATATAGTATATAAGTGACACAGGATATATACAGTATAAGTATCGCCCCCTGCAGTCCTGTCAGATAATCCTCGGTGTCCCCCAGATAATGATTACACAGCACAAACTCTTATATAGTGTATAAGTGACACAGGGTATATACAGTATAAGTATCGCCCCCTGCAGTCCTGTCAGATAATCCTCGGTGTCCCCCAGATAATGATTACACAGCACAGACTCTTATATAGTATATAAGTGACACAGGGTATATACAGTATAAGTATCGCCCCCTGCAGTCCTGTCAGATAATCCTCGCTGTCCCCCAGATAATGATTACACAGCACAGACTCTTATATAGTATATAAGTGACACAGGGTATATACAGTATAAGTATCGCCCCCTGCAGTCCTGTCAGATAATCCTCGGTGTCCCCCAGATAATGATTACACAGCACAGACTCTTATATAGTATATAAGTGACACAGGGTATATACAGTATAAGTATCGCCCCCTGCAGTCCTGTCAGATAATCCTCGCTGTCCCCAGATAATGATTACACAGCACACACTCTTATATAGTATATAAGTGACACAGGGTATATACAGTATAAGTATCGCCCCCTGCAGTCCTGTCAGATAATCCTCGCTGTCCCCCCAGATAATGATTACAAGCACAAACTCTTTGGTAATATCTTCAGTTATTTTTCTTGCAATGAAAAAACACAAAAGAGAATGAAAAAAAAGTCACATCATTGATCATTTTACACAAAACTCCAAAACTGGGGCAGACAGAAGTATTGGCGCCCTCAGCCTAATACTTGGTAGCACAACCTGTAGACACAATAACTGTGCACAACCACTTCCGCTAACCAGCAATGAGTTTCTTACAAGGCTCTGCTGGAATCTTAGACCCTTCTTCTTTGGCAAACTGCTCCAGGTCCCCCCTGAGATGTGAAGGGGGCCTTCTCCAAACTGCCACCAAGAGATCTCTCCCCCTCCCCCACAGGTGTTCTATGGGATTCAGGGCTGGACTCATTGCTGCCACTTTACAAGTCTCCAGGGCTTTCTCTCACCACCATTTTCTAGTGCTGACCTGAAGTGTGTTTTGGGTCCTTGTCCTGCTGGAAGAGCCCTGACCTCTGAGGGAGACCCGGCTTTCTCACACTGGGCCCTACATGATGCTGCACAATGTGTTGGTCGTCTTCAGACTTCATAATGCCATGCACACGGTCAAGCAGTCCAGTGCCAGAGGCAGCAAAGCAACCCCAAACCATCAGGGCCCTCCGCCATGTCTGACTGTAGGGGGCGTCTTCTTCTCTTTGAAGGCCTCTTTTTTTCCTGTAATCTCTATGTTGAGGCCTTCTCCTACTTTTGTCTCCTCTGACCAGAGAACATTCTTCCAGAACGGTTTTGGCTTTCTCAGGTAAGTTTTGGCAAACTCCAGCCTGGCTTCTGTCTGTGGGTAAGAAGTGGGGTCTTCCTGGGTCTCCTACCATACAGTCCCTTCTCATTCAGACGCTGACGCTGGATAGTACGGGGTGACACTGTTGTACCCTCGGACTGCAGGGCAGCTTGGACTTGTTTGGATGTTAGTCGAGGTTCTTTATCCGCCATCCGCACAATCTTGCGGTGAAATCTCTGGTCAATGTTTCTTTTGCGTCCACATCTAGGGAGGTTAGCCACAGGGCCATGGGCTTTACACTTCTTCATGACACTGCACACGGTAGACACAGGAACATTCAGGTCTTTGGAGATGGACTTGTAGCCTTGAGATTGCTCAGGCGTCCTCACAATTTTGCTTCTCAAGTCCTCAGACAGTTCTTTGGTCTTCTTTCTTTTCTCCATGCTCAATGTGGTCACACAAGGACACAGGACAGAGGTCGAGTCAACTTTAATCCATTTCAACTGGCTGCAAGTGTGATTTAGTTATTGCCACCACCTGTTAGGTGCCTCAGGTAAGTAACAGGTGCTGTTAATTACACAAATTACAGAAGCATCACATGATTTTTCAAACAGTGCCAATACTTTTGTCCTCCCCCTTTTTTATGTTTGCTGTGGAATTAGATCCAATTTGGCTTTGTGACAATTCTTTTTGTGGTTTTCCATTGAAGACAAATTAAATGAAGAAAATACCAAAGAATTTGTGACTGCAATCATTATCTGGAAGAACACGAGGATTATCTGACAGAACTGCAGGGGGGCCAATACTTTTGGCCAACACTGTATACTGCTGTATATAATGGAGCATTATTGTTACTGCCATCTCACTCTTTGCATATTTCAGCTGTAGGCAGGTTCCTGCGCAGTGCACTGCAACGCTTTGGAGAGGACT
This sequence comes from Leptodactylus fuscus, assembly GCF_031893055.1. NCBI lineage: Eukaryota > Metazoa > Chordata > Amphibia > Anura > Leptodactylidae > Leptodactylus > Leptodactylus fuscus. The sequence goes on along the minus strand of NW_027439806.1, from coordinate 213,834 downwards.
GGATTTTCCTTTTCTTGCTGGGAATCAGTATGGCAACCATCAGCTTTGGACTGGATGTGACTATTGCCAAACTACAGCGAGGTGAGTAACAGTGAATAGAGTTACTGGCAGTGTCCAGCTGTGACCACATGGTTATTGGCCGGTGTATAGCCCGCTGTATGACGTGTCCCCATGTACATTATTCCTCTAACACTTATATAGGAGTCATGTGACTGTAATGTCAGGCAATTTAACTTCCCGTCGCCATCTAACATGGACCTTTATGTCTTCTACAGTCAATCTGTGGGTGTACGATGCCCTAGACCAGTACAGGTATCTGCAGTACTTCTCCTGGGTGCTCTACCACATGCTGCTCATGATCGTGTCCGCCAGTGTTGCCAAATATATAGCTCCACAAGCTGCGGGTAAGTGCCCTCCCCATAAGGAAGTGTGAGCCTGCCCCGCCTCCAGCAGGGTGATACAGACAGGAGGAGCTATGAGCCAGCCCCGCCCCCTGCAGGGTGATACAGACAGGAGGACCTATGAGCCAGCCCCGCCCCCTACAGGTGATATAGACAGGAGGACCTATGAGCCAGCCCCGCCCCCTGCAGGGTGATACAGACAGGAGGACCTATGAGCCAGCCCCGCCCCCTGCAGGGTGATACAGAGGAGGAGCTATGGGCCTGCCCCACCCCTTTCAGGGTAACACTGGTGTCTTGTGTTACAGGCTCTGGGATCCCGGAGATAAAGGTCACCTTACGTGGAGTGGTTTTAGCTGAATTCTTTACTTTCCGTACATTCATTGCTAAGCTGATCGGTGTTACGTGCACACTCGCTGCCGGCAGTACAATATTTCTAGGAAAAGTGGTAAGTATTATTATATGGAAGGTACAATAAAAGTATTGTGCTAGTGCAGAGCTGAGTGTGCGTGACATCGGCGCAGGAATAGCAGCACAATGCAGGGCAGACATAGTGTGGTTACTGAACGGTGATAGTCCTCTGTCTGTGTCCATCTCCGCAGGGTCCCTTTGTACATATGGCCACGATACTCGCAACTCTTCTGGGAAAAGTCATGGTCAAGCTTGTAGGAGCTAAAGAGGTAAGAAATGTTTTGTGTGATGTCATCAGGTGTTATGTTAGACATGGTTATGACATCATCAGGTGTTACATTGTGTGTGACCTGGTTATGACATCATCAGGTGTTACGTTGTGTCTGACGTGGTTATGACATCATCAGGTGTTACCTTGTGTGTGACCTGGTTATGACATCATCAGGTGTTACCTTGTGTGTGACCTGGTTATGACATCATCAGGTGTTACGTTGTGTCTGACGTAGTTATGACATCATCAGGTGTTACCTTGTGTGTGACCTGGTTATGACATCATCAGGTGTTACCTTGTGTGTGACCTGGTTATGACATCATCAGGTGTTACGTTGTGTCTGACGTAGTTATGACATCATCAGGTGTTACCTTGTGTGTGACCTGGTTATGACATCATCAGGTGTTACGTTGTGTCTGACGTGGTTATGACATCATCAGGTGTTACCTTGTGTGTGACCTGGTTATGACATCATCAGGTGTTACCTTGTGTGTGACCTGGTTATGACATCATCAGGTGTTACGTTGTGTCTGACGTGGTTATGACATCATCAGGTGTTACGTTGTGTGTGACCTGGTTATGACATCATCAGGTGTTACCTTTAGTGTGACCTGGTTATGACATCATCAGGTGTTACGTTGTGTCTGACGTAGTTATGACATCATCAGGTGTTACCTTTAGTGTGACCTGGTTATGACATCATCAGGTGTTACGTTGTGTCTGACGTAGTTATGACATCATCAGGTGTTACCTTGTGTGTGACCTGGTTATGACATCATCAGGTGTTACCTTGTGTGTGACCTGGTTATGACATCATCAGGTGTTACCTTGTGTGTGACCTGGTTATGACATCATCAGGTGTTACCTTGTGTGTGACCTGGTTATGATAACAGATCTGTCTGTTCCGGTCCTGTGGTGGGTGTTCTGGTCCAGGGCGGTCTCCATGTTCAGGGTCCTGTCCTGGTATTTCGCGGTCACTGATCTTTATAACTTTATTTATTTTTCAGAACCCCAGTCGGAAGTATGAGCTTCTGATCGCTGGAGCGGCGGTGGGTGTGGCCTGCTGCTTTGTGGCTCCGGTAGGAGGTCAGTGGTCCTTTGGCGTACAGTCGGTGACTGTACCCTCAGTGATGTCTGTGACTTGTTAATACCGCCGCTCTGACGCTGGCTGTGCAGGTGCGGTATAGTGACTGACGGTATTACGGCCTCTCCTCCCCAGGTGTACTCTTCAGTGTAGAGACAACCGCAACACATTTTGCAGTGCGAAATTACTGGCGCGGCTTCTTTGCAGCCACTTGTGCAGCTCTGATGTTCCGGCTCTTGGCCGTGATTAATAGTGAGCGAGGTGAGTTCTGCGGATACGTGGACTGGGGGCGGGGAGGGTAGGGGCGCCAGATGTCTCATCTTTCCCACTTTCTCCCATAGAGACTGTCGCCATCTTATTTAGTACCAACTGGCGCGTTGAGTTTCCCTTCGATCTCCCAGAATACTTGTCTTACGCCCTCCTGGGGTGAGTATATGTGGGCCTATATCTCCTCTCTTCACGTGACATTCCACAAATCACCAGTCACCTTCCACAAAGTTGTGGAGACCTGTAGCCCACCCTATGAGTGCCCCTAAAATAAGTGGGAGTACCCACGTTAGGGCAAGGTCTCATAATCCACACTCTCTGTTCTGGACGGGACAAACCCAAATATATCTGGACTGTTCTTGAAAATTAGGAACTGTCCTGGTAACTGGTATTGAGCAAATACTGTGCACTCCGAATATCGCCCTAGATTCCCCTCTGTCCATGTTGTGATGTCTGGGACCCATTCCCAGTCTGAGCAGGACAATCACTTTCGGCACCTGATGTCTCTTTGATCGGGGCGTCACATAATATCCAGGGTATCCAGGATCCACACATGGTCTGGTTGTGGTGCCCCAGTCTGTCTTGTACATAGGCTTTGTGGCTTGCACCACTTTCTATCACAATGTAATATCCTGATCCTTATTGTGCAGTGTTCACATTACATCCAGGGTAAGACGATGCTTTAGTTGTTTCTTGGTCACTCGGTCTAATTTGGCTGCAGATCCAAGTTGTGAGGCGCCAATATTTTGGTGACTTCTCCTCTCACATTGTGCTTTGTCTGCTCCAGGGTGGTGTGCGGCTGTGTCTGCTGCGTCTACCTGTATCTGCACCGCGTCTCACTCGTATTCATCAATCATAATCAACGGATCGGGAAATTCCTGAGGAACAAGTAAGTGTTACAGTGTCCTGAGCCCTGGGGGGCGCACTGGTGCCGGGAGTCGCAGACAAATAACAGATCAGGTCGTACACGCACATACATTGTTTTCTGTCAGACATGTTAGATTGTTCCATCAAGATCTGTGAGATCCGGACCTTTGTGCAGGACTATAACTAGGAAAGAATGGGACCCCCAGCCTCCACCTAGTATAACACCCACTTTCCTGGCCTCCACACTGTATGGGTGAGTTCACACGGAGGAAAGTGGAGCGCAATCTGGCACGTATACACATGTCAGGAGATTGCGCTCTGTAAAAGCTCCCATTCATTTCAATGGGAGCCTGGATCGTACACGCGACGTTATTTTGCAGCCGTGATTTTACGGCCGCAAAATAGCGCCGCGTATACAATCCCAGCTCCCATTGAAATCAATGGGAGCGTGAACAGCCCGCAAAAGCTCATGTGGCATATACGTGCCACATCACGCGGCACTTTACTCCGTGTGAACTCACCCTAAAACGCCCACTTTCCTGGCCCCACACAGTATAACACCCACTTTCCTGGCCTCCACATAGTATAACACCCACTTTCCTGGCCTCCACACAGTATAACGCCCACTTTCCTGGCCCCACACAGTATAACGCCCACTTTCCTGGCCTCCACATAGTATAACACCCACTTTCCTGGCCTCCACATAGTATAACACCCACTTTCCTGGCCTCCACATAGTATAACACCCACTTTCCTGGCCTCCACATAGTATAACACCCACTTTCCTGGCCTCCACATAGTATAACGCACAATATGCCCACCATACCTATTGGATTACTCCAGTATTCACTTACCCATCCCCTCTCCTGTCCCCTTTGCCTTCAGACTCTTACGGCATATCACTTACTGGGATCTCAAGTATGATGTCTGGACATTGTTTAGCACCAGGACATAATGTGTGGATCTCCTTGAAGGCTGAAGGTGAAGTGGAGGAGGCGGCCTAATATTGTGGCCCTGCCTCTATGGTAACAGAACTATCTGCTGTCCCATAGATCCCCAAGTGGAGGCAGCTACAAGATCCCATCACCCCCCCTCCCCCCAGTCTAGCAGATACCATTGTGGCTCTTCAGGGCTGTACAAGGATTTGAGTATTATTGGGAAACTTTTTGATTTCTTGAATTCGTATTATTCGTCCAATGAGGCAAAAGGTTATCCTATGCGACTCCATCCATGTCTGTAGCCAGACATCATGTATGCCAGACCTTAGACCTGATCGAGAAGAAGACTTGTACCAATTCTGTGCAGCCACTATGTCCTGAAGATAGGACTGGAGGTCGGTATGATTCAGTCTGATGTCTCAGTCCTCCATTTCTGTTGCAGTAAGATTATCTACGCAGCCTTTGTTTCGCTGGTCCTGGCTAGCATCACCTTCCCGCATGGATTTGGCCAGTACATGGGCGGTACGCGGGTGAGTGGGAAGGATTACTCTCTGGAAATAGGGTGCGATTCTGGGTGGCTCGCCTGAATGTCATGTCCTCTCCACAGTTAACCATGAAGGAACATCTGGAGACCTTCTTCAACAACATCACGTGGGGTGTGGAGGAGAAGTCCCTGATGGTGAACGCCTCCTACCAGCCGCCCAACCCCACCTATAATAATAGCTGGCTGCAGTGGACCAGTCCCAAGCTGTCTTCTCTAGAAATGCTCGCCATCTTTATCGTTCTTAAAGTAAGTATCAGCTGACTACTAAGTATACATCGTACTGACTGACTGACAGTCACTGACCAGATGTCCTATTGTATGTCTCCATAATGAAGAGTCCGGGTTAGATGAGGTTTAGAAGTGTATTATGTGTAAGTATTATAAGTGTATAATGTGCGCCAGGGAGTCAAAAAGTATCCGCACTCCGGATATAGTAAGAACTCCCCAGTCACTGCTACGTTATGTAAGTCCATTAGTGACAGTGGTGCAAGGAAACATGGTCGCCCCACTCAAGATATGCATGAACAAAGAGCAGCAGCATCTGAGGGTGTGTCTGGTGCCGATATTTGTGGAAGACATTGTACACAGTATGGAGAAAGGGTTTTGTTGTGAAGAAGTGTATGATCAGATCGAGATGTTCAAAGAAGGTCTGACAACTATCAGTCATGAGGAAGGAGCCGGATGCCCGTCCACGATGGACAACATTGAGTCTGCAAGTGAACAGATTCTGTTAGACGAGTGACAGCGGATTATGTGATCCTACAAAGACGGACATTTACATCCAATGAAGCGGTGAGGACAGCCGGGAAGAGGTGAGGACAGCCGGGCCTTCACAGGTCACAGCTAAGCCTAAAATGGACGAAGTGAATTGAAAATGCACTCTACGGCCAGAGTGCGGGTAACTTGTGACTCTGGTACATGGTACCCTGGTATATCAAATCAAATCAAAAGCTTTATTGGCACGTCCGAGTAGGTATTTGGCATTGCCAAAGCTAGTAAAGTGGGCGGGAGGGGGGGGGAGTTGGATTCGGGTGGGTGAGTGGTGGGTATGGGGGGGTGGTTTGGGTTATAACAGTCCGTGGAGTCTCATCTTCCTCTGGTTTGGTGACCGCTATATGGGGAGGTGGGGGTGGGGTGGGTGTATTGGGATAAATATAACAGTCCGTGGAGTCTCATCTTCCTCTTATTTGGTGACAGCTGGACACGTATTGGGCAGCGATCTCCACAGTGGCCTCTTCTTCTCCCAGTAGGATGTAGAGTTTCCTCTTCTCGTCTGCAGATATGAAGTCTGGGATGTGGGCAGAGAGTCTTTGGTAGTAGACGGCCCTCACAGCTGAGTATTTGGTGCAGTGTAGCAGGAAGTGGGTCTCGTTTTGTAGGGCCCCCAGGTATACTGGTGTGAGGGTGGTGCTGGTATGGTCTAGAAGATGGGAGGTATACAGGTGTGAGGGTGGTGCTGGTATGGTCTAGAAGATGGGAGGTATACAGGTGTGAGGGTGGTGCTGGTATGGTCTAGGAGATGGGAGGTATACAGGTGTGAGGGTGGCATGGTCTAGGAGATGGGAGGTATACAGGTGTGAGGGTGGTGGTGGCATGGTCTAGGAGATAGGAGGTATACAGGTGTGGTGGTGGCATGGTCTAGGAGATGGGAAGTATACAGGTGTGAGGGTGGTGCTGGTATGGTCTAGGAGATGGGAGGTATACAGGTGTGAGGGTGGTGGTGGCATGGTCTAGGAGATAGGAGGTATACAGGTGTGGTGGTGGCATGGTCTAGGAGATGGGAGGTATACAGGTGTGAGGGTGGTCTTCTAGGGCCCCCTGGTCACAGTGCTGGCACAGTCTGTTCTCCCGTGGCTTGTACGTCTGCCTGTATCGCCCCGTCTCTATCTCTAGGTTGTGGGCGCTCAGTCTGTACCGGCTCAGGGTCTGTCTGTGCTTGGGGTGGCGTATTCTGATATGATAACCGGATTATACACTGAATGGCCGCTCTAGGCCTTTCATATTTGGCGCTCCCTGTATAGACATCAGATCCATGACTCTGGGGCACACCATTAAAATCCAGTGACAAGACCGAGCCCCGGCCATCAGTGCCGACATTTCATACACAGCCACAGAGAATAGTATGACTAAAGAGAATCGTCCAGCGAGAGGCCATCTTGTGGATGGGAGAATCAGAGGAGGATGTCAGGAACGGGCAGAGAAAAGTCAAGAAATCTGCAGCCAAATATGCTGGTATCCAAACACACAACTCGTCGCTCCTTAGCACAAATGCACCAGTGCAAGGACCATTACTAAGTCTAAGCAAAGTGGAAAGGCAAAACCTGTATCACTGAGCAGTGGAGGAACATGGCAAGTCAGGAGGATGCAAATGTCTGCAGATGGTGCAAGGAGCAGGATGATATTTGTACGTGCCGACATGAATTGTTGTAACTCTAATGACCTAAGGTGGTCCAGTGAGCCACTAGCGGAAGGTCCCCAATAAAGTGACCGCTCAGTCTATGTATTGTGGTTATGTAATACGTGGATTTTGGTTGTTCTCATTGTGTCTCCTCAGTTTTTTATGCTGCTGTTTGCCAACACCATGGTCATCCCCGCCGGGTACTTCCTTCCTGTGTTTGTATATGGTGAGTTACCCTGCAGCAGACACAGTCCTGATAATGTCTGTATAGAGCCATGGTATATGGCTGGTACGATAAATAAATGGATCACTTTAATGTACAGTATTTCACATAAGTCAGTACACCCCTCACATTAGTGTCATTATTTCAGTGTACAGCTTCTATAACAGTGTCAATTTGTTGTACCATCATAATCCCTCAACACACAGCCATTCATGTCTAAACCCCAGGCAACAAAAGTGAGTGCACCCCAAAGTGACCACAGACAGATTGTGCCCCGGGTGTGAATACTTTGTGGTCACCATTATTTTGGGCATGGAGTTGACCAGAGCATCAGAGGTGGCCCCTGGAATCTTCTTCTGCTCCTCCATGATGACACCGTGGAGCTGGTGGAGGTTACAGACCTCGCGCTCCTCCACCTTCTGTTTGAGGAGGCCCCACAGATGCTCCACAGGGTTTAGGTCTGTAGACCCGCTTGACCAGTCCAGCACCTTTACCCTCAGATTCTTTAGTAGGGCAGTGGTGGTCTTGAAGGGGTGTTTTTGGTAGTTATCATGGGAATATTGTCCTGCGGCCCAGAAGGGAGGGGATCACGGGAAGCTTCAGTATGTGAAAGGACATGCGGGCATTCATGGTCCCCTCTGGAATGAACTGTAACTCCTCACAACCGGGGGACTCAGCCCCAAACCAAGACCCTTCCACCACCATGCTGGGCTGTAGACAGGGCACACTTGTCTTTGTAGTCCTTGGTTGCCACCATACACGATTGACCCCATCTGAATCCAATAAGTCTATCTTGGTCTCTTCAGAGCACAGGACAAGGTCCCGGTAATCCATGTCATCAGTCTGCTGGTCTACAGCTTTCTTGTGCATCATCATTAGAAGAGGCTCCTTCTGGGACGACGCCCATACAGAGCAATGTGATGTAGTTCATGGCGTTATATGGTCTGAGCACTGACCGGCTGACCCTACACCCCTGTAACCTCTGCAGTAATACTGGCAGCGCTCATACCTCTATTTTGCTTAGACATCCTCTGGATATGACGCTGAGCAGCTGAGCACGGGCCCTCAACTTCGACCATGGCGAGGCCTGTCCAGAGTGGAGCCTGTCTTGTTAACCTGCTGTAGGGTCTTGGCCACTGTGCTGCAGATCAGTTTCAGGGCGTTGCAATCTTCTTATAGTCTCGGCCATCTTTATGTTGAGCAACGATTCTTGTTTTCAGATCCTCAGAGAGTTCTTTGTCATCGGGTGCCATGGTGAACTTCTAGTGACCATTGACAGAGCGAGAACACCAAATTTAAGTCATCTGCCCCCATTCACACCTGAGACCTTGTAACACTAATGAATCACATGACACCGGGGAGGGAACATGGCTAATTTGGCACAATCTGTCCATTGTCACTAAGGGGTGTCCTCACTTTTGTTGCCAGGGGTTTAGACATTAAATGGCATAACAATTGTACGCTGTTATACAAGCGGTCACTGACTACTGTACATTGCATCAAAGGGTCAGATCTTCAGTGTTGTCCCATGTGAATACGGCTGTATCTGGCCAAGTCTAGGAGGTCGGAAACTGTCTGGGTCATTGTGGGAGAGTTATCAATCCTTCGTGGTCAGGGGGTAGATCTCGGGCCCCGGCTATCACCAATCTCATCATCCCTTCTCAGTATATGATATTCTGTCCCGCAGGTGCCGGACTTGGTCGTCTCTATGGAGAAATAATTGCCAAAATCTTCCCTGATGGGTTTATTTCAGAGGGGATACCTATTAAGATCACTCCGGCTGGCTATGCCCTGGCAGGTGAGTATATAATGGGCACATAGCGTGCGGGAGCCCTCGGAGGTCCATGTGTCATCTCAGCTGATGACACGGCAGGACGACGTCTTCTTCTCATCCAGTTCTTCTTGCCCTTGCAGGCGCCGCAGCTTATTCTGGGGCCGTCACACAAACCCTGTCTACAGCTCTCCTGGTGTTTGAGTTAACAGGACAAATGTCCCATATTCTCCCCGTCCTGATCGCTGTTCTGGTCTCCAACGCCATCAGCCAAAGCTGCCAGAATTCATTTTTTGATATAATAGTTATCGTCAAGAAACTTCCGTACCTCCCAAAACTGGTGATGGGAAAGAACAGGTGAGATGCCGTAGACTGGATCGTTGGGGATGGGAATCCCGTCTGAATCTGACTATAATGGTGTTCTTTAATCCCCAGGGCCCATGATGTGTGTGCCGAGGACTTCATGGTGACCGACCTGCAATATCTGGTGAAGGGCTTCAAATACAAAGATATCCGAAACCTCCTGAAATCTTCAGATCTGAAGCAGTTTCCTATTGTCGACGCTGAAGGTTCTTCTTCTTTCTTGGCCTATGGGATTGTATGGTCCCGCTCTTGTTCACACTAAATATAGTCGGGCCAACAGGTTAGAGCCGCAGAGGAGACCAATGGTGGACTACAAGACCGGAGTGAGGGAGAGTCCAGAGAAAACCTCATGTTCTTTGAAGGATACCTGGGGGTTGGGGGTTCTTGGAGACCTGTGAAGTAATCTTCCGTATCCTGGTGCCCTGTGCTGCTATAAAGCCTCCTTACACGTAGTGATACCACCTTTGACCAGCCTCGCCCTCTATCCTATCTACCCATCTCTTCCTATCTCCGATATCTGCCACCTGACCTCGCTGCCTTCTGGAGATTTAATAACCCATGTGTCTTGTTTCTCCAGATTCTAAAATCCTTCTCGGTTCAGTCAGCCGGAAAACTCTCACCAAACTCTTATCTGATCAGCTTAGCACCGAGCGGAGAATCCAATATATGGTGAACCAGCCGGGGAGCAACGTGGACAACAACTGGACTGTGACCGTAAGAGAACAAACGGGTGGAGGGGTCGGTGCTGGTATCGAGGGGTCATGATCTGTAGAAGACAATGGAAATCACAAACTACCACAGGGTTACACCATGTGATGAGCCCTGGGCATGGTAGTACTAGTAGGTGGTAGGGCATAGGGGACAGCACATGGCAGTGAGTAATGATGTCATCACAATTCCTCTATTTCAGTCTCTTGGCGATTGCTCCAGACCGAAGCTGCCTAGAACCGGTGAGTACTTGCACGTATTTCCTGGTCATTGCTCTGCTTATCTTCAGCGCCTTCTCCTTGGGTATATAGTTCTGTATCTTCTATAAGCCATAGGCAATACATGTCTTTCCGATATACATGCACACTCAGCCAAGGATTGGGCATCTCAAATCCAAGTGCCCGATCTCCCATGACATCTGGTGTTGGAGGGGAGTCAGGAGGACGTCATAGACATGTCATATATATAAGCTTGTTAAGGAGCCGTATACACTGAGCAGTAATTGCCCACATGACTATATCCATGGCGGCACATCTCCTAGACTATGGGGAACCCATCATAAGACGTAAGCTCATACTAAACTCGACCATCATCTTGTGTCTCCCAGCAGAGGAGACGGAGAATGGAGACACAGTCACCTACAGCGCCCAGGACACCGTCACCTATGACAATGAGGAGGTGAGAGCTTATCCCCCATACTTTACACTTCTTCACCTCTTCTGAACACCACCGTGAGTCTAAGCTGCCCAGACACATAAGATATAGCCGTATGGGTGAGATAAGAGGCTGCCAGACATATCTGATGACGCTCATCACTGTACATGAGTATCATCAGGGGTAATAACTATCTAATGTGTAGGGGCAGCTTATGGTGCAATCATATACCCCTAGTATATAACTACGTTTAAGGTGTATACTGATCTCTGCTGTTCTCTCACTCAGACACAAAGGACTGGAGGGAGGAAGAGGCGATCAAGTAGATTCCGAAACCACTACCTGAGAATGGTGGGTATAGTAGTCCTGACCTGTCAGCCATAACCTGGGATGTGTGTGATTGAAGTGGAGTCAGTAACAGCTGGAGACATGAATATGAGTAGGCCAGGAGCAGGTGTATACACTGTGAGGTATATTACAGGTAAAGGTGTATACAGGTAGAGGTATATTACAGGTAGAGGTGTATACAGGTAGTGTTATATTACAGGTGGAGGTATATTACAGGTAGAGTTGTATACAGGTAGAGTTATATTACAGGTAGAGTTATATTACAGGTAGAGGTGTACTACAGGTAGAGGTGTACTACAGGTAGAGGTGTACTACAGGTAGAGGTGTATTACAGGTAGAGGTGTATTACAGGTAGAGGTGTATTACAGGTAGCGGTGTATACAGGTAGAGGTCTATTACAGGTGGAGATGTATTACAGGTAGAGGTCTATTACAGGTAGAGGTGTATTACAGGTAGAGGTGTATTACAGGTAGAGGTGTATAGAGGTAGAGGTGTATTACAGGTAGAGGTGTATTACAGGTGGAGGTCTATTACAGGTAGAGGTGTATACAGGTAGAGGTATATTACAGGTGGAGGTGTATTACAGGAAGAGGTGTATTACAGGTGGAGATGTATTACAGGTGGAGGTGTATTACAGGTGGAGGTGTATTACAAGTAGAGGTGTATTACAGGTAGAGGTGTATACAGGTAGAGGTGTATACAGGTAGCGGTGTATACAGGTAGAGGTCTATTACAGGTGGAGATGTATTACAGGTAGAGGTCTATTACAGGTAGAGGTGTATTACAGGTGGAGGTGTATACAGGTAGAGGTGTATTACAGGTAGAGGTGTATTACAGGTAGAGGTGTATACAGGTAGAGGTATATTACAGGTGGAGGTGTATTACAGGTGGAGATGTATTACAGGTGGAGGTGTATTACAGGTAGAGGCGTATTACAGGTAGAGGTGTATACAGGTAGAGGTGTATTACAGGTGGAGATGTATTACAGGTGGAGGTGTATTATAAGTAGAGGTGTATTACAGGTGGAGGTCTATTACAGGTAGAGGTGTATTACAGGTGGAGGTGTATTACAGGTAGAGGTGAATTATAAGTAGAGGTGTATACAGGTAGAGGTGTATTACAGGTGGAGGCGTATTACAGGTAGAGGTGTATACAGGTAGAGGTGTATTACAAGTAGAGGTGTATTACAGGTGGAGGTGTATTATAAGTAGAGGTGTATTACAGGTGGAGGTCTATTATAAGTAGAGGTGTATTACAGGTGGAGGTCTATTATAAGTAGAGGTGTATTACAGGTGGAGGTGTATACAGGTGGAGGTGTATACAGGTGGAGGTGTATTACAGGTGGAGATGTATTACAGGTAGAGGTGTATTACAAGTAGAGGTGTATTACAGGTAGAGGTGTATACAGGTAGAGGTGTATACAGGTAGCGGTGTATACAGGTAGAGGTCTATTACAGGTGGAGATGTATTACAGGTAGAGGTCTATTACAGGTAGAGGTGTATTACAGGTGGAGGTGTATACAGGTAGAGGTGTATTACAGGTAGAGGTGTATTACAGGTAGAGGTGTATACAGGTAGAGGTATATTACAGGTGGAGGTGTATTACAGGTGGAGATGTATTACAGGTGGAGGTGTATTACAGGTAGAGGCGTATTACAGGTAGAGGTGTATACAGGTAGAGGTGTATTACAGGTGGAGATGTATTACAGGTGGAGGTGTATTATAAGTAGAGGTGTATTACAGGTGGAGGTCTATTACAGGTAGAGGTGTATTACAGGTGGAGGTGTATTACAGGTAGAGGTGAATTATAAGTAGAGGTGTATACAGGTAGAGGTGTATTACAGGTGGAGGCGTATTACAGGTAGAGGTGTATACAGGTAGAGGTGTATTACAAGTAGAGGTGTATTACAGGTGGAGGTGTATTATAAGTAGAGGTGTATTACAGGTGGAGGTCTATTATAAGTAGAGGTGTATTACAGGTGGAGGTCTATTATAAGTAGAGGTGTATTACAGGTGGAGGTGTATACAGGTGGAGGTGTATACAGGTGGAGGTGTATTACAGGTGGAGATGTATTACAGGTAGAGGTGTATTACAGGTAGAGGTGTATTACAGGTAGAGGTGTATACAGGTAGAGGTGTATACAGGTAGAGGGGTATACAGTTGGAGGTGTATTACAGGTAGAGGTGTATACAGGTAGAGGTGTATTACAGGTGGAGATGTATTACAGGTGGAGGTGTATTACAGGTAGAGGTGTATACAGGTAGAGGTGTATTACAGGTGGAGATGTATTACAGGTGGAGGTGTATACAGGTAGAGGTGTATTACAGGTGGAGGTGTATTACAGGTGGAGGTGTATTACAGGTGGAGGCGTATTACAGGTAGAGGCGTATTACAGGTAGAGGTGTATTACAGGTAGAGGTGTATTACAGGTAGAGGTGTATTACAGGTAGAGGTGTATACAGGTAGAGGTGTATTACAGGTGGAGATGTATTACAGGTGGAGGTGTATTACAGGTAGAGGCGTATTACAGGTAGAGGTGTATACAGGTAGAGGTGTATTACAGGTGGAGGTCTATTACAGGTAGAGGTCTATTACAAGTGGAGGTGTATACAGGTAGAGGTGTATACAGGTAGAGGTGTATTACAGGTAGAGGTGTATTACAGGGGGAGGTCTATTATAAGTAGAGGTGTATTACAAGTATAGGTGTATTACAGGTGGGGGGCTATAATAATAGCTATATACTGTAGTACATTACAGAAGAGAGATATGTTATGGGCCCAAAGACTCAGCCAACAGTCTTTATTCATCACAGATGACCTAGATGTGCCATGGTAGGTGCGCTCTTTTATCTATGTATATGGAGTGTTGTATTATTACTGCTGGACTGTATATATTGTACGTGTGTATTTACAGGTAGAGGAGTGGGAGTGTCGTCAGCTCAATCAGGTTGTATCTGTTGAGGACATGATAATCGACCCAACACCATACAGACTTATGGAGAAACAGACGCTCTATCAGGTGAGAGGGGCACATCCGCCCCTGCCAAGAACAAACCACCTATGTCCTGCCAGGGGGACACTTCAGTAGCCACGTACATAAGAGATGTGCCAAGTGCTCTATCTCTGGCTCTATACCACCTACAATCCTAATCACATATTAAAACCGAGATTCTCTGTTTACATATATAGCGCCCACTCCTGACATGCCAACGGCAGAACATATGATCCGTGTCCTTGGCAGGGAAAGGGTCACAGTAGCTGGGTCTGTCCCTGGACATCCCTCATCCGCTTTCTCATGTCTCCTCAGTGTTACGACCTCTTCAATCTTCTCGGTCTGCGTCGAGCTTATGTCACTAATACCGGCCGCCTGGTGGGCGTGGTGTCCCTGACTGAGGTAAATATGACGTCATAGGTGACAAAGGGACGTATAGATATTGGTTGAAATCAAAGTGGTTATGTCCAGTGGTTATGGGTAAGGAGGGGGGTCTGAGTAGAGACCACCTGAAGACTACGAGTGGGTGAACTAAGATGCAACCTCTTCATGTTGTGTCATAAGGCGTCTGATGGTAATGAAGGGCTCTGTAAGGCGTCCGCCATCTTGAGCACCGCTCTACGTAGCTCGGGCACTTGGGGTAAATCTTGTGTTGGGTCTTCTGAATGACAAATGATCTTCTCTCTACAGCTGAAGGACGCCGTCCATGGGACCGTGAAGGGAACATTTACCTCAAAGAGAGTCTCCAGAACAGAGGAGAACCCCCAAGAGATCTACAGCCTGGAGCCCCTGGTCCACCTTCCCCCAGAATGTCAGGACCAAGATCTAGAGTTACCACCCACCAAAGCCTCAAGCACATGACCCCATTGTATGCGGCAGAGAGCGGGCGTATAAATACTGCGGCGGCTGCTCATCTCAGGGAAGATATTGTAAATGTGTACAAACTATTGTTACCACTGAATGAACTACAAGAGCGAGCGGAACATATAAGAGCGAGCGGGACATACAAGAGCAAGCGGGACATACAAGAGCGAGCGGGAACATGCAAGAGCGAGCGGAACATACAAGAGCAAGAAGTTCTGTATGTCCTGGGTTGGAGATATTGGTGAGATGGATGTAATAGACCTTACTGCTGTCCAGGTACTATAACTTCCAGCAGGTCAGTGTGACTTTTTACTGCCTGATATGCTGGGAGTTGTTGTCCCCCAATGACAGCGGCTACAGTCCCCTATAGCTCAGGACAATTCATCTTCGACAGGAAGAAGAAAATCATTGTAAATATCTTTTTTTGTTTTAAATAAGGATAATAAAATCTGTCACTCTGTGCGGTGGACGTGATTGTAGTTGTGTAATAACCTCACCGTGATGTGCTGGTGACCTATGGAGGTGATGACAATATTACAGCCATAGGAGACGGATAACTGGGCGCAGGCGCTAGGACCCTGCATGGTGTATAGCAGGACATTTACCACAGCCAGGCCTGTAGATCCTGCACACTTGTACCGTAGGTTGGTGACATCACAGCGGCTCCTATAAATGGTAGACTGGTGATAAATCAGGTGACCAGGCAGGAGCAGGAAGTGGTGTAATCTGGTGCAGACATTCCTGGGGAATCCGAGTGTAAAGGTGAACGTTATCCTGCTGGTGCCTATTGTCAGCATGTCCTGTACATGTCACTGAGCTGTCAGTGTCCTCGTGTCACTACTAGGGGGGACCGACTGTCCTATGTGATGGCCCCCACATCATCTCACCAGCAGGGGGCAGTGTGTCCTGTACATATCACTACTAGGGGGGACCGACTGTCCTATGTGATGGCCCCCACATCACCACAGCAGGGGGCAGTGAGTCCTGTACATATCACTACCAGGGAGGACCGACTGTCCTATGTGATGGCCCCCCACAACATCACACCAGCAGGGGACAGTGAGTCCTGTACATATCACTACCAGGGGGGACCGACTGTCCTATGTGATGGCCCCCCACATCATCACACCAGCAGGGGGCAGTGTGTCCTGTACATATCACTACTAGGGGGGACTGTCCTATGTGATGGCCCCCACATCATCACACCAGCAGGGGGCAGTGTGTCCTGTACATATCACTACTAGGGGGGACAGACTGCCCTATGTAATGGCCCCCCACATCATCACACCAGCAGGGGGCAGTGTGTCCTGTACATATCACTACTAGGGGGGACTGTCCTATGTGATGGCCCCCACATCATCACACCAGCAGGGGGCAGTGTGTCCTGTACATATCACTACTAGGGGGGACAGACTGCCCTATGTAATGGCCCCCCACATCATCACACCAGCAGGGGACAGTGAGTCCTGTACATATCACTACCAGGGGGGACCGACTGTCCTATGTGATGGCCCCCCACATCATCACACCAGCAGGGGACAGTGAGTCCTGTACATAACACTACCAGGGGGGACCGACTGTCCTATGTGATGGCCCCCACATCATCACACCAGCAGGGGGCAGTGTGTCCTGTACATATCACTACTAGGGGGACAGACTGCCCTATGTAATGGCCCCCCACATCATCACACCAGCAGGGGACAGTGAGTCCTGTACATATCACTACCAGGGGGGACTGACTGTCCTATGTGATGGCCCCCCACATCATCACACCAGCAGGGGACAGTGAGTCCTGTACATAACACTACCAGGGGGGACCGACTGTCCTATGTGATGGCCCCCACATCATCACACCAGCAGGGGGCAGTGTGTCCTGTACATATCACTACTAAGGGGGACAGACTGCCCTATGTGATGGCCCCCCACATCATCACACCAGCAGGGGACAGTGAGTCCTGTACATAACACTACCAGGGGGGACCGACTGTCCTATGTGATGGCCCCCACATCATCACACCAGCAGGGGGCAGTGTGTCCTGTACATATCACTACTAGGGGGGACAGACTGCCCTATGTGATGGCCCCCACATCATCTCACCAGCAGGGGGCAGTGTGTCCTGTACATATCACTACCAGGGGGGACCGACTGTCCTATGTGATGGCCCCACATCATCACCCCAGCAGGGGGCAGTGTGTCCTGTACATATCACTACTAGGGGTACTGACTGTCCTATGTGATGGCCCCCCACATCATCACACCAGCAGGGGGCAGTGTGTCCTGTACATATCACTACTAGGGGAGACTGACTGTCCTATGTGATGGGCCCCACATCCTCACACCAGCAGGGGGCAGTGTGTCCTGTACATGTCACTACTAGAGGGTACTGACTGTCCTATGTGATGGCCCCCACATCATCTCACCAGCAGGGGGCAGTATATCCTGTACATATCACTACTAGGGGGGACCGACTGTCCTATGTGATGGCCCCCAAATCATCTCACCAGCAGGGGGCAGTATATCCTGTACATATCACTACTAGGGGGGACTGACTGTCCTATGTGATGGCTCCACATCATCACACCAGCTCACCGCGAGGCTCCAACTCGACAGTCATCAGATCCAGTCCAGGATTCTCGTTCACGACATCCCTGCAGATGAAGGTGACGGTGTCTGGGTGTCAATGACAGGACATAGGATAAGTAGTGACACCAAATTTCCTTCTGCTAAGTGCCTGGAAATCGTCCCGGACGAGGTGTAAAGAATGCAGCCCGAGTGTCTGGACGACGTTGCGTTCAGGGCTATATCGTCGCTTCTAGGACTTCTCCCCCGAAAAGCAAACCAAATATTGATGGGATTTACGTTTCTCTTCATTCACACGAATAATCTATTAACCCTTCCATTTCTGAAAGCCTTTTCTCTACACTTGAGCATAGTACTACATACTGCAGGATAGTCCGTCATACGATCACCTACAGTTAGGGCCAGAAATATTTGGACAGTGACACAATTTTCGCGAGTTGGGCTCTGCATGCCACCACATTGGTTTTGAAATGAAACCTCTACAACAGAATTCAAGTGCAGATTGTAACGTTTAATTTGAAGGGTTGAACAAAAATATCTGATAGAAAATGTAGGAATTGTAGACATTTCTTTACAAACACTCCACATTTTAGGAGCTCAAAAGTAATTGGACAAATAAACATAACCCAAACAAAATATTTTTTTTTTCAATATTTTTTTGCGAATCCTTTGGAGGCAATCACTGCCTTAAGTCTGGAACCCATGGACATCACCAAACGCTGGGTTTCCTCCTTCTTAATGCTTTGCCAGGCCGTTACAGCCGCAGCCTTCAGGTCTTGCTTGTTTGTGGGTCTTTCCGCCTTAAGTCTGGATTTGAGCAAGTGAAATGCATGCTCAATTGGGGTAAGATCTGGTGAGTGACTTGGCCATTGCAGAATGTTCCACTTTTTTGCACTCATGAACTCCTGGGTAGCTTTGGCTGTATGCTTGGGGTCATTGTCCATCTGTACTATGAAGCGCCGTCCGATCAACTTGGCAGCATTTGGCTGAATCTGGGCTGAAAGTATATCCCGGTACACTTCAGAATTCATCCGGCTACTCTTGTCTGCTGTTATGTCATCAATAAACACAAGTGACCCAGTGCCATTGAAAGCCATGCACGCCCATGCCATCACGTTGCCTCCACCATGTTTTACAGAGGATGTGGTGTGCCTTGGATCATGTGCCGTTCCCTTTCTTTTCCAAACTTTTTTCTTCCCATCATTCTGGTACAGGTTGATCTTTGTCTCATCTGTCCATAGAATACTTTTCCAGAACTGAGCTGGCTTCTGGAGGTGTTTTTCAGCAAATGTAACTCTGGCCTGTCTATTTTTGGAATTGATGAATGGTTTGCATCTAGATGTGAACCCTTTGTATTTACTTTCATGGAGTCTTCTCTTTACTGGTGACTTAGAGACAGATACACCTACTTCACTGAGAGTGTTCTGGACTTCAGTTGATGTTGTGAACGGGTTCTTCTTGACCAAAGAAAGTATGCGGCGATCATCCACCACTGTTGTCATCCGTGGACGCCCAGGCCTTTTTGAGTTCCCAAGCTCACCAGTCAATTCCTTTTTTCTTAGAATGTACCCGACTGTTGATTTTGCTACTCCAAGCATGTCTGCTATCTCTCTGATGGATTTTTTCTTTTTTTTCAGCCTCAGGATGTTCTGCTTCACCTCAATTGAGAGTTCCTTTGACCGCATGTTGTCTGGTCACAGCAACAGCTTCCAAATGCAAAACCACACACCTGGAATCAACCCCAGACCTTTTAACTACTTCATTGATTACAGGTTTACGAGGGAGACGCCTTCAGAGTTAATTGCAGCCCTTAGAGTCCATTGTCCAATTACTTTTGGTCCCTTGAAAAAGAGGAGGCTATGCATTACAGAGCTATGATTCCTAAACCCTTTCTCCGATTTGGATGTGGAAACTCTCATATTGCAGCTGGGAGTGTGCACTTTCAGCCCATATTATATATATAATTGTATTTCTGAACATGTTTTAGTAAACAGCTAAAATAACAAAACTTGTGTCACTGTCCAAATATTTCTGGCCCTAACTGTATATACGCAGAGTAGTCACACAAATGTTATAGCTATGTAATCGGCAGATTCCTGACACATCGTTGTCTCCGAACCACCATACGTATGCATGCTGGGGCTCTGCCATGTGTGCATGTGTCCTGAATGGGGAGAGGGGAATACACCAATGCCAGACCCCTGTATTTGCCTTCCTGCTCCTCTGACAATGGCGGCTTGTCTCCTGTAAGAAGCGAGTGATCTTCTAGTGAATTCCTCATGACTTTTTCCTCTGGCACATAAAACAAGAGGATGAGGCAGCTGCAGTCGGTCTGAACGGGGAGCAATGTCAGGTCCTTGGGATCTGGGAATAAGATCTTGTTGGTCACTGCTGTAACATGTCGGGCTCGGCCTATGTCTTCATTGTAGGTGTGATATGAGGGACTCTATCCTCACAAACAGAAAGATTATCTGGATAAGGGAACCTTAAATTGTTCATTAGGTGAGTATCGGCGCTGACACACGGCCCTACGGTGCGCGGCCAGGCCCAGTACGCAACAAATGCAAAGTATCAGGGCCTACAACGGAATGATAAATACAGAACTAGTGTCAAAAGCGAAGCATCAAGGACCCAGCCCTGAATATTCTGGACAAGAAGTCAGTCCTTGACATTGATCGAGGACATCAGACAAACCATTAGCGGTGGGCTGTATAAGGAGGGCCGGGGCTCAAGGTATTCTGCTCTGGCATGACACAACAGAGGGACTGGTGCCTGGACCAAGCGGAGACGGCTGTAACATGGCAGCATAGGATCTGGTGGATGAGGAGGGGTAAGTGTCCCGACCATTGTTGGTGGAATCGTGGTCTCCTCTGAGTAGGGGGATCCGGGGGGGCCCCCACGGTGAGACGGTACGGTAGGAAGGAAGCATGTCCGGGGCACCTGATCCCCCACCATGGACTGAGGCCGGGGCTGACACCAGGATGGTTGTGTCGTCTGGTAATGGGCTGTGTGAGCTGGGTTGTGTCACCACGTTTCTGGATCATTCTCCTCTTTGGGGTTGATGATGTCATAGGTGACATGGCCACTGTGCGAGACCCCGAGTGTCATCTACAGCAGGGCCTTGTAAGGACCCTGGTGAAGTAGGAGGAAGATTCTAGAAGGTTCTCACATTGTAATCCAATAACATCTGACAAGAGAGACAGATTGAGAGAGAAGACTGTCTATTAGACGGCTGCAGGACATCAGACAGTAGCGGCCCCCTAATGTTACATGGCTGGATATCAGCAGAGTCATCAGTCATAGGGACAAGTGGCTCGGGATCCCCCCACAGTCACATCCGGGACCATGTAAACACTGCGCTCCCAGGACCATTGTCTCTCCTCGCGGGAAGCGGCCGCAGCCTTTGATATGAGGACTCCATAAATGTCTGCAGCAGATACACATCGTCAGTGCTCATGGCTGTCTCAGCCCAGGCCTTCCTGTATGTCTGCAGGACAGGGGCGCCAGGAGTCCTCCACACAAAAGAAGACTGGCACACTGGTGAAAGATGGAGGATCCTGCTATATCCCCGTCATCACAACATGTCTCCTGACCCCGGGCGTAGGCCTTACAGATAGATCTAACAGAGACAAATCACCCCCCATGGAGGTATATACACTGCCTGCATACATGTAGTCAGGCTGTATAATGCCCCAGAGCTGCAATCACTATTCTGCTGTGTATTACCATACCCTCCACCTCAGCCTAATCCTCTTCATATTCTGCCGTGTGAACAACCCCTTATACCTCTCCTACAATCCTCGCCTGCCGGGCACATGACTTACAGGTTTAGTGCTTCCCCCACTGCCTAAAGGTTTTTACAGGCTACTTTTGGGTAGTTTACCTCTGATAACAAATCGTTGACATGAATCTAAGACATCTCATCTTGTATCCAGACTACAGGTGTATCATCTGTGGTAAATGTACTGCTATATACCATACAGAGCCTGTATATACCTTCACTGAAGTATACAGATGCTGGCTGTACATGTAGGGTATACAGATATATAGAGTAGTATACAGTATCACCCTCTGCGGTTTACCCGATGGTCTACAATGACTACCGACCTGTAGCACTGACATCCCACCTGATGAAGGTCCTAGAGAGACTGGTCCTGACACACCTACGCCCCCTAGTGAGCTCCGCTCTGGACCCCCTCCAGTTTGCCTACCGGCCGGGCATTGGGGTAGATGCCGCCATCATCCACCTTCTTCATAGAGCTCTCTCTGACCTGGAGAAACCCGGGAACACTGTGAGAATAATGTCCTGTGACTTCTCCACCATCGGCCAGGACTACTGAGGGAGAAGCTGAACCTTGGTGGAGGGACCATCACCGGTCCTACTAGATCCTAGACTACCTGACACCCCGCCCTCAGTATGTGAGAGCCCGGGACTGTGTGTCTGACACTGTGATCTGTAGTACGGGGGCACCACAAGGTCCAGCTCTCGCCCCTGGTCACACTGTACACTGCTGACTTTAGACACAACTCCTCCAGCTGTTACTTACAGAAGTCCTCCGATGTCTCTGCTATAGTTGGCCTCACCACAGACGGGGGCGACAGCGAGTACAGAGAGTTATACTGGGACTGTGTGGACTGGGGTCAGCAGGACCAGCTCAGTATTAATGCTGGGAAGACCAAGGAGATGGTGGTGGACTTTAGTAAGCGGAGAGGTGCTCCGACCCCGGTGGAGATCCAAGGAACATGTATGGAGATAGTCAGGACCTGGGCGTGCTCCTCAATAATAAACTAGACTGGGCTGATCACCTGGAGGCGCTGCACAGAAAGGGCCACAGCGGAGTCTACCTGCTCAGGAGGCTGAGGGCCGGGGGTCCAGGGGACACTTCTTAGGGCCGGGAGTCCAGGGGACACTTCTTAGGGCCGGGGGTCCAGGGGACACTTCTTAGGGCCGGGGGTCCAGGGGACACTTCTTAGGGCCTGTGGAGTCCAGGGGCCACTTCTTAGGGCCGGGAGTCCAGGGGACACTTCTTAGGGCCTGTGGAGTCCAGGGGCCACTTCTTAGGGCCGGGGGTCCAGGGGACACTTCTTAGGGCCGGGGGTCCAGGGGACACTTCTTAGGGCCGGGAGTCCAGGGGACACTTCTTAGGGCCGGGGGTCCAGGGGACACTTCTTAGGGCCGGGAGTCCAGGGGCCACTTCTTAGGGCTGGGGGTCCAGGGGACACTTCTTAGGGCCTGTGGAGTCCAGGGGCCACTTCTTAGGGCCGGGAGTCCAGGGGACACTTCTTAGGGCCTGTGGAGTCCAGGGGACACTTCTTAGGGCCGGGAGTCCAGGGGACACTTCTTAGGGCCTGTGGAGTCCAGGGGACACTTCTTAGGGCCGGGGGTCCAGGGGACACTTCTTAGGGCCGGGGGTCCAGGGGACACTTCTTAGGGCCGGGAGTCCAGGGGACACTTCTTAGGGCTGGGAGTCCAGGGGACACTTCTTAGGGCTGGGGGTACAGGGGCCACTTCTTAGGGCCGGGGGTCCAGGGGCCACTTCTTAGGGCCTTCTTCATCTCTGTGCTTGCCTCAGCCATCTTTTTCGTTGTAGCCTGCTGGGGGCGCTGTATACCAGGGACAGAAATAGACTTGACAGGCTGATCAGGAGGGCCGGCTCTGTCCTGGGGAGCCCCTTGGACCCAGTACAGGTGGTGGGTGACAGAAGGAGACTGTCTGTGGTGACCTCCATGCGGGAGAACAAATCCCACCCCATGTATGGGACCCTGATGGGACTTGGCGCAGTGTAAGTGACCGTCTGCTTCACCCCAAGTGTGAGAAGGAGCTATCGCAGGTCCTTCCTTCCAACCGCGACCAGGCTGTATAATCTACATCAGACCGAGCACAGACTCCGCACACAGAACTAAGTGTCCCTGAAGTCTCCTTCCTTCTTCTCCTCCTTAGCTGCTCCGGCCTCCTCGTATATCTTCTCTCCTCAGTCCTGTAATATATTATTGCTGTGTATTCTCCTGGATCTGTATTACTAGGCCGCTGTACACACTGAGGATCCGCACTGGGCCACTATTACAGGATTATCTTATCTTCTGGCGCCCTCTGGTGTCCTCACTGCTATACTGCAGTCTCTGACATGTCGCCGCCATGTTTCCTCCTCCTCCTCCATTGCTTACACCCCGCAGTCACACAGCTGAGGGTTTGCTCCTGTGTGTCAGTCACCGCCTCCTCCGCCCTCTCAGTCACACACATACTCCCGCGCTCTGTTACAGTAACGTCTCCATGGCAACCGGAGCGCGCACTGATTGGTCAATCTTGCGGCCGAACTCCGCCCACAGTGGTAAAGCGAGGCTGGGACAGAAGTCGCGCTGCTCGTGCTGGTTTCCGTGGTGAGGTGAGAAGAATGTCCCGGGCCGGCTCCTGTACCCGGTGTGTCCGGAGCTGATGTACCGTGTACTTATGATGTCATACCCCTGGACAAGTGACGTCATATACTGCGGCACCTGGTTATGTGGGGGGGCTCGGAGGCCGTGCCATGTATTGTAGAGGGGGGTGTCCGAGGCCGTGCCATGTATTGTAGAGGGGGGGCTCGGAGGCCGTGCCATGTATTGTAGAGGGGTGTCCGAGGCCGTGCCATGTATTGTAGAGGGGGGTGTCTGAGGCCGTGCCATGTATTGTAGAGGGGGGTGTCCGAGGCCGTGCCATGTATTGTAGAGGGGGGTGTCCGAGGCCGTGCCATGTATTGTAGAGGGGGGGGGGGTGTCTGAGGCCGTGCCATGTATTGTAGAGGGGGGGCTCGGAGGCCGTGCCATGTATTGTAGAGGGGGTGTCCGAGGCCGTGCCATGTATTGTAGAGGGGGGGGGGGGTGTCTGAGGCCGTGCCATGTATTGTAGAGGGGGGGCTCGGAGGCCGTGCCATGTATTGTAGAGGGGGGTGTCTGAGGCCGTGCCATGTATTGTAGAGGGGGGGTGTCTGAGGCCGTGCCATGTATTGTAGAGGGGGGGGCTCGGAGGCCGTGCCATGTATTGTAGAGGGGGGTGTCCGAGGCCGTGCCATGTATTGTAGAGGGGGGGTGTCTGAGGCCGTGCCATGTATTGTAGAGGGGGGTGTCCGAGGCCGTGCCATGTATTGTAGAGGGGGGTGTCTGAGGCCGTGCCATGTATTGTAGAGGGGGGGGGGGGGGTCTGAGGCCGTGCCATGTATTGTAGAGGGGGGTGTCCGAGGCCGTGCCATGTATTGTACAGGGGGGTATCCGAGGCCGTGCCATGTATTGTAGAGGGGGGGGCTCGGAGGCCGTGCCATGTATTGTAGAGGGGGGGCTCGGAGGCCGTGCCATGTATTGTAGAGGGGGGGCTCGGAGGCCGTGCCATGTATTGTAGAGGGGGTGTCTGAGGCCGTGCCATGTATTGTAGAGGGGGGTGTCCGAAGCCGTGCCATGTATTGTAGAGGGGGTGTCTGAGGCCGTGCCATGTATTGTAGAGGGGGGGCTCGGAGGCCGTGCCATGTATTGTAGAGGGGGGGGCTCGGAGGCCGTGCCATGTATTGTAGAGGGGGGTGTCTGAGGCCGTGCCATGTATTGTAGAGGGGGGTGTCCGAGGCCGTGCCATGTATTGTACAGGGGGGTGTCTGAGGCCGTGCCATGTATTGTACAGGGGGGTGTCCGAGGCCGTGCCATGTATTGTACAGGGGGGTGTCCGAGGCCGTGCCATGTATTGTAGAGGGGGGGCTCGGAGGCCGTGCCATGTATTGTAGAGGGGGGTGTCTGAGGCCGTGCCATGTATTGTAGAGGGGGGGGCTCGGAGGCCGTGCCATGTATTGTAGAGGGGGGTGTCCGAGGCCGTGCCATGTATTGTAGAGGGGGGGTGTCTGAGGCCGTGCCATGTATTGTAGAGGGGGGGCTCGGAGGCCGTGCCATGTATTGTAGAGGGGGGTGTCGGAGGCCGTGCCATGTATTGTAGAGGGGGGTGTCGGAGGCCGTGCCATGTATTGTAGAGGGGGGTGTCCGAGGCCGTGCCATGTATTGTAGAGGGGGGGTGTCTGAGGCCGTGCCATGTATTGTAGAGGGGGTGTCTGAGGCCGTGCCATGTATTGTACAGGGGGGTGTCCGAGGCCGTGCCATGTATTGTACAGGGGGGGTGTCTGAGGCCGTGCCATGTATTGTAGAGGGGGGGGCTCGGAGGCCGTGCCATGTATTGTAGAGGGGGGTGTCGGAGGCCGTGCCGTGTATTGTACAGGGGGGTGTCCGAGGCCGTGCCATGTATTGTAGAGGGGGGGGGCTCGGAGGCCGTGCCATGTATTGTAGAGGGGGGTGTCTGAGGCCGTGCCATGTATTGTACAGGGGGGTGTCCGAGGCCGTGCCATGTATTGTAGAGGGGGTGTCCGAGGCCGTGCCATGTATTGTACAGGGGGGTATCCGAGGCCGTGCCATGTATTGTAGAGGGGGGTGTCCGAGGCCGTGCCATGTATTGTACAGGGGGGTGTCCGAGGCCGTGCCATGTATTGTAGAGGGGGGGTGTCCGAGGCCGTGCCATGTATTGTAGAGGGGGGTGTCCGAGGCCGTGCCATGTATTGTACAGGGGGGTGTCCGAGGCCGTGCCATGTATTGTAGAGGGGGGTGTCCGAGGCCGTGCCATGTATTGTACAGGGGGGTGTCCGAGGCCGTGCCATGTATTGTACAGGGGGGTGTCCGAGGCCGTGCCATGTATTGTACAGGGGGGTGTCCGAGGCCGTGCCATGTATTGTACAGGGGGGTGTCTGAGGCCGTGCCATGTATTGTACAGGGGGGGTGTCCGAGGCCGTGCCATGTATTGTAGAGGGGGGTGTCCGAGGCCGTGCCATGTATTGTAGAGGGGGGGGGGGGGTCTGAGGCCGTGCCATGTATTGTACAGGGGGGTGTCTGAGGCCGTGCCATGTATTGTACAGGGGGGTGTCTGAGGCCGTGCCATGTATTGTACAGGGGGGTGTCCGAGGCCGTGCCATGTATTGTACAGGGGGGTATCCGAGGCCGTGCCATGTATTGTAGAGGGGGGGGCTCGGAGGCCGTGCCATGTATTGTAGAGGGGGGGCTCGGAGGCCGTGCCATGTATTGTAGAGGGGGGGCTCGGAGGCCGTGCCATGTATTGTAGAGGGGGTGTCTGAGGCCGTGCCATGTATTGTAGAGGGGGGTGTCCGAAGCCGTGCCATGTATTGTAGAGGGGGTGTCTGAGGCCGTGCCATGTATTGTAGAGGGGGGGCTCGGAGGCCGTGCCATGTATTGTAGAGGGGGGGCTCGGAGGCCGTGCCATGTATTGTAGAGGGGGGTGTCTGAGGCCGTGCCATGTATTGTAGAGGGGGGGTGTCCGAGGCCGTGCCATGTATTGTACAGGGGGGTGTCTGAGGCCGTGCCATGTATTGTACAGGGGGGTGTCCGAGGCCGTGCCATGTATTGTACAGGGGGGTGTCCGAGGCCGTGCCATGTATTGTAGAGGGGGGGCTCGGAGGCCGTGCCATGTATTGTAGAGGGGGGTGTCTGAGGCCGTGCCATGTATTGTAGAGGGGGGGCTCGGAGGCCGTGCCATGTATTGTAGAGGGGGGTGTCCGAGGCCGTGCCATGTATTGTAGAGGGGGGTGTCTGAGGCCGTGCCATGTATTGTAGAGGGGGGGCTCGGAGGCCGTGCCATGTATTGTAGAGGGGGGTGTCGGAGGCCGTGCCATGTATTGTAGAGGGGGGTGTCGGAGGCCGTGCCATGTATTGTAGAGGGGGGTGTCCGAGGCCGTGCCATGTATTGTAGAGGGGGGTGTCTGAGGCCGTGCCATGTATTGTAGAGGGGGTGTCTGAGGCCGTGCCATGTATTGTACAGGGGGGTGTCCGAGGCCGTGCCATGTATTGTACAGGGGGGTGTCTGAGGCCGTGCCATGTATTGTAGAGGGGGGGCTCGGAGGCCGTGCCATGTATTGTAGAGGGGGGTGTCGGAGGCCGTGCCGTGTATTGTACAGGGGGGTGTCCGAGGCCGTGCCATGTATTGTAGAGGGGGGGGCTCGGAGGCCGTGCCATGTATTGTAGAGGGGGGTGTCTGAGGCCGTGCCATGTATTGTACAGGGGGGTGTCCGAGGCCGTGCCATGTATTGTAGAGGGGGTGTCCGAGGCCGTGCCATGTATTGTACAGGGGGGTATCCGAGGCCGTGCCATGTATTGTAGAGGGGGGTGTCCGAGGCCGTGCCATGTATTGTACAGGGGGGTGTCCGAGGCCGTGCCATGTATTGTAGAGGGGGGTGTCCGAGGCCGTGCCATGTATTGTAGAGGGGGGTGTCCGAGGCCGTGCCATGTATTGTACAGGGGGGTGTCCGAGGCCGTGCCATGTATTGTAGAGGGGGGTGTCCGAGGCCGTGCCATGTATTGTACAGGGGGGTGTCCGAGGCCGTGCCATGTATTGTACAGGGGGGTGTCCGAGGCCGTGCCATGTATTGTACAGGGGGGTGTCCGAGGCCGTGCCATGTATTGTACAGGGGGGTGTCTGAGGCCGTGCCATGTATTGTACAGGGGGGTGTCCGAGGCCGTGCCATGTATTGTAGAGGGGGGGTGTCCGAGGCCGTGCCATGTATTGTAGAGGGGGGGGGGGGGTCTGAGGCCGTGCCATGTATTGTACAGGGGGGTGTCTGAGGCCGTGCCATGTATTGTACAGGGGGGTGTCTGAGGCCGTGCCATGTATTGTACAGGGGGTGTGTCCGAGGCCGTGCCATGTATTGTACAGGGGGGTGTCCGAGGCCGTGCCATGTATTGTAGAGGGGGGTGTCTGAGGCCGTGCCATGTATTGTAGAGGGGGGGCTCGGAGGCCGTGCCATGTATTGTAGAGGGGGGTGTCTGAGGCCGTGCCATGTATTGTAGAGGGGGGGGCTCGGAGGCCGTGCCATGTATTGTAGAGGGGGGGGGGGTGTCTGAGGCCGTGCCATGTATTGTAGAGGGGGGTGTCCGAGGCCGTGCCATGTATTGTAGAGGGGGGTGTCTGAGGCCGTGCCATGTATTGTACAGGGGGGTGTCTGAGGCCGTGCCATGTATTGTAGAGGGGGGTGTCTGAGGCCGTGCCATGTATTGTAGAGGGGGTGTCTGAGGCCGTGCCATGTATTGTAGAGGGGGGGCTCGGAGGCCGTGCCATGTATTGTAGAGGGGGGGGCTCGGAGGCCTTGCCATGTATTGTAGAGGGGGTGTCTGAGGCCGTGCCATGTATTGTAGAGGGGGGGCTCGGAGGCCGTGCCATGTATTGTAGAGGGGGGGCTCGGAGGCCGTGCCATGTATTGTAGAGGGGGGTGTCTGAGGCCGTGCCATGTATTGTAGAGGGGGGGCTCGGAGGCCGTGCCATGTATTGTAGAGGGGGGGCTCGGAGGCCGTGCCATGTATTGTAGAGGGGGGTGTCCGAGGCCGTGCCATGTATTGTAGAGGGGGGTGTCTGAGGCCGTGCCATGTATTGTAGAGGGGGGGCTCGGAGGCCGTGCCATGTATTGTAGAGGGGGGTGTCGGAGGCCGTGCCATGTATTGTAGAGGGGGGTGTCCGAGGCCGTGCCATGTATTGTACAGGGGGGTGTCCGAGGCCGTGCCATGTATTGTACAGGGGGGTGTCTGAGGCCGTGCCATGTATTGTAGAGGGGGGGCTCGGAGGCCGTGCCGTGTATTGTAGAGGGGGGTGTCGGAGGCCGTGCCGTGTATTGTACAGGGGGGTGTCCGAGGCCGTGCCATGTATTGTAGAGGGGGGGCTCGGAGGCCGTGCCATGTATTGTAGAGGGGGGGCTCGGAGGCCGTGCCATGTATTGTAGAGGGGGGGTGTCTGAGGCCGTGCCATGTATTGTACAGGGGGGGTGTCCGAGGCCGTGCCATGTATTGTAGAGGGGGTGTCCGAGGCCGTGCCATGTATTGTACAGGGGGGTATCCGAGGCCGTGCCATGTATTGTACAGGGGGGTGTCTGAGGCCGTGCCATTTATTGTAGAGGGGGGTGTCCGAGGCCGTGCCATGTATTGTAGAGGGGGGTGTCTGAGGCCGTGCCATGTATTGTAGAGGGGGGGCTCGGAGGCCGTGCCATGTATTGTAGAGGGGGGGGGGTGTCTGAGGCCGTGCCATGTATTGTAGAGGGGGGTGTCCGAGGCCGTGCCATGTATTGTAGAGGGGGGTGTCTGAGGCCGTGCCATGTATTGTACAGGGGGGTGTCTGAGGCCGTGCCATGTATTGTAGAGGGGGGTGTCTGAGGCCGTGCCATGTATTGTAGAGGGGGTGTCTGAGGCCGTGCCATGTATTGGTAGAGGGGGGGCTCGGAGGCCGTGCCATGTATTGTAGAGGGGGGGCTCGGAGGCCTTGCCATGTATTGTAGAGGGGGTGTCTGAGGCCGTGCCATGTATTGTAGAGGGGGGGCTCGGAGGCCGTGCCATGTATTGTAGAGGGGGGGCTCGGAGGCCGTGCCATGTATTGTAGAGGGGGGTGTCTGAGGCCGTGCCATGTATTGTAGAGGGGGGGCTCGGAGGCCGTGCCATGTATTGTAGAGGGGGGGCTCGGAGGCCGTGCCATGTATTGTAGAGGGGGGGTGTCCGAGGCCGTGCCATGTATTGTAGAGGGGGGTGGTGTCTGAGGCCGTGCCATGTATTGTAGAGGGGGGGCTCGGAGGGCCGTGCCATGTATTGTAGAGGGGGGTGTCGGAGGCCGTGCCATGTATTGTAGAGGGGGGTGTCCGAGGCCGTGCCATGTATTGTACAGGGGGGTGTCCGAGGCCGTGCCATGTATTGTACAGGGGGGTGTCTGAGGCCGTGCCATGTATTGTAGAGGGGGGGCTCGGAGGCCGTGCCATGTATTGTAGAGGGGGGTGTCCGAGGCGTGCCATGTATTGTAGAGGGGGGGTGTCTGAGGCCGTGCCATGTATTGTAGAGGGGGGGCTCGGAGGCCGTGCCATGTATTGTAGAGGGGGGGGTGTCGAGGCCGTGCCATGTATTGTAGAGGGGGGTGTCCGAGGCCGTGCCATGTATTGTACAGGGGGGTGTCCGAGGCCGTGCCATGTATTGTAGAGGGGGGTGTCTGAGGCCGTGCCATGTATTGTAGAGGGGGGCTCGGAGGCCGTGCCATGTATTGTAGAGGGGGGGGGGTGTCTGAGGCCGTGCCATGTATTGTAGAGGGGGGTGTCCGAGGCCGTGCCATGTATTGTAGAGGGGGGTGTCTGAGGCCGTGCCATGTATTGTACAGGGGGGGTGTCTGAGGCCGTGCCATGTATTGTAGAGGGGGGTGTCTGAGGCCCGTGCCATGTATTGTAGAGGGGGTGTCTGATGGCCGTGCCATGTATTGTAGAGGGGGGGCTCGGAGGCCGTGCCATGTATTGTAGAGGGGGGGGCTCGGAGGCCTTGCCATGTATTGTAGAGGGGGTGTCTGAGGCCGTGCCATGTATTGTAGAGGGGGGGCTCGGAGGCCGTGCCATGTATTGTAGAGGGGGGGCTCGGAGGCCGTGCCATGTATTGTAGAGGGGGGTGTCTGAGGCCGTGCCATGTATTGTAGAGGGGGGGGCTCGGAGGCCGTGCCATGTATTGTAGAGGGGGGGGCTCGGAGGCCGTGCCATGTATTGTAGAGGGGGGTGTCCGAGGCCGTGCCATGTATTGTAGAGGGGGGTGTCTGAGGCCGTGCCATGTATTGTAGAGGGGGGGGGCTCGGAGGCCGTGCCATGTATTGTAGAGGGGGGTGTCGGAGGCCGTGCCATGTATTGTAGAGGGGGGGTGTCCGAGGGCCGTGCCATGTATTGTACAGGGGGGTGTCCGAGGCCGTGCCATGTATTGTACAGGGGGGTGTCTGAGGCCGTGCCATGTATTGTAGAGGGGGGGCTCGGAGGCCGTGCCATGTATTGTAGAGGGGGGTGTCCGAGGCCGTGCCATGTATTGTAGAGGGGGGTGTCTGAGGCCGTGCCATGTATTGTAGAGGGGGGGCTCGGAGGCCGTGCCATGTATTGTAGAGGGGGGTGTCGGAGGCCGTGCCATGTATTGTAGAGGGGGGTGTCCGAGGCCGTGCCATGTATTGTACAGGGGGGGTGTCCGAGGCCGTGCCATGTATTGTACAGGGGGGTGTCTGAGGCCGTGCCATGTATTGTAGAGGGGGGGGCTCGGAGGCCGTGCCGCGTATTGTAGAGGGGGGTGTCGGAGGCCGTGCCGTGTATTGTACAGGGGGGGTGTCCGAGGGCCGTGCCATGTATTGTAGAGGGGGGGGCTCGGAGGCCGTGCCATGTATTGTAGAGGGGGGGCTCGGAGGCCGTGCCATGTATTGTAGAGGGGGGTGTCTGAGGCCGTGCCATGTATTGTACAGGGGGGGTGTCCGAGGCCGTGCCATGTATTGTAGAGGGGGTGTCCGAGGCCGTGCCATGTATTGTACAGGGGGGTATCCGAGGCCGTGCCATGTATTGTACAGGGGGGTGTCTGAGCCGTGCCATTTATTGTAGAGGGGGGTGTCCGAGCCGTGCCATGTATTGTAGAGGGGGGTGTCTGAGGCCGTGCCATGTATTGTAGAGGGGGGGCTCGGAGGCCGTGCCATGTATTGTAGAGGGGGGGGGTGTGTCTGAGGCCGTGCCATGTATTGTAGAGGGGGGTGTCCGAGGCCGTGCCATGTATTGTAGAGGGGGGTGTCTGAGGCCGTGCCATGTATTGTACAGGGGGGTGTCTGAGGCCGTGCCATGTATTGTAGAGGGGGGTGTCTGAGGCCGTGCCATGTATTGTAGAGGGGGTGTCTGAGGCCGTGCCATGTATTGTAGAGGGGGGGCTCGGAGGCCCGTGCCATGTATTGTAGAGGGGGGGCTCGGAGGCCTTGCCATGTATTGTAGAGGGGGTGTCTGAGGCCGTGCCATGTATTGTAGAGGGGGGGGCTCGGAGGCCGTGCCATGTATTGTAGAGGGGGGGCTCGGAGGCCGTGCCATGTATTGTAGAGGGGGGTGTCTGAGGCCGTGCCATGTATTGTAGAGGGGGGGCTCGGAGGCCGTGCCATGTATTGTAGAGGGGGGGCTCGGAGGCCGTGCCATGTATTGTAGAGGGGGGTGTCCCGAGGCCGTGCCATGTATTGTAGAGGGGGGTGTCTGAGGCCGTGCCATGTATTGTAGAGGGGGGGCTCGGAGGCCGTGCCATGTATTGTAGAGGGGGGTGTCGGAGGCCGTGCCATGTATTGTAGAGGGGGGTGTCCGAGGCCGTGCCATGTATTGTACAGGGGGGTGTCCGAGGCCGTGCCATGTATTGTACAGGGGGGTGTCTGAGGCCGTGCCATGTATTGTAGAGGGGGGGGCTCGAGGCCGTGCCATGTATTGTAGAGGGGGGGTGTCGGAGGCCGTGCCGTGTATTGTACAGGGGGGTGTCCGAGGCCGTGCCATGTATTGTAGAGGGGGGGCTCGGAGGCCGTGCCATGTATTGTAGAGGGGGGGCTCGGAGGCCGTGCCATGTATTGTAGAGGGGGGGTGTCTGAGGCCGTGCCATGTATTGTAGAGGGGGGTGGTCCGAGGCCGTGCCATGTATTGTACAGGGGGGTGTCCGAGGCCGTGCCATGTATTGTAGAGGGGGTGTCCGAGGCCGTGCCATGTATTGTACAGGGGGGTATCGAGGCCGTGCCATGTATTGTACAGGGGGGTGTCTGAGGCCGTGCCATTTATTGTAGAGGGGGGTGTCCGAGGCCGTGCCATGTATTGTAGAGGGGGGTTGTCTGGAGGCCGTGCCATGTATTGTACAGGGGGGGTGTCTGAGGCCGTGCCATGTATTGTACAGGGGGGTGTCCTGAGGCCGTGCCATGTATTGTACAGGGGGGGTGTCCGAGGCCGTGCCATGTATTGTACAGGGGTGTGTCCGAGGCCGTGCCATGTATTGTAGAGGGGGGTGTCCTGAGGGCCGTGCCATGTATTGTACAGGGGGGGTGTCCCGAGGCCGTGCCATGTATTGTAGAGGGGGGTGTCCGAGGCCGTGCCATGTATTGTACAGGGGGGTGTCCGAGGCCGTGCCAATGTATTGTACAGGGGGGTGTCCGAGGCCGTGCCATGTATTGTACAGGGGGGTGTCCGAGGCCGTGCCATGTATTGTACAGGGGGGGTGTCCGAGGCCGTGCCATGTATTGTACAGGGGGGTGTCTGAGGCCGTGCCATGTATTGTAGAGGGGGGGTGTCCGAGGCCGTGCCATGTATTGTAGAGGGGGGGGGGGGGTCTGAGGCCGTGCCATGTATTGTACAGGGGGGTGTCTGAGGCCGTGCCATGTATTGTACAGGGGGGTGTCTGAGGCCGTGCCATGTATTGTACAGGGGGGTGTCCGAGGCCGTGCCATGTATTGTACAGGGGGGTGTCCGAGGCCGTGCCATGTATTGTAGAGGGGGGTGTCTGAGGCCGTGCCATGTATTGTAGAGGGGGGGCTCGGAGGCCGTGCCATGTATTGTAGAGGGGGGTGTCTGAGGCCGTGCCATGTATTGTAGAGGGGGGGCTCGGAGGCCGTGCCATGTTATTGTAGAGGGGGGGGTGTGTCTGAGGCCGTGCCATGTATTGTAGAGGGGGGTGTCCGAGGCCGTGCCATGTATTGTAGAGGGGGGGTGTCTGAGGCCGTGCCATGTATTGTACAGGGGGTGGTCTGAGGCCGTGCCATGTATTGTAGAGGGGGTGTCTGAGGCCGTGCCATGTATTGTAGAGGGGGGTCTGAGGCCGTGCCATTGTATTGTAGAGGGGGGGCTCGGAGGCCGTGCCATGTATTGTAGAGGGGGGGGCTCGGAGGCTGTGCCATGTATTGTAGAGGGGGGGGCTCGGAGGCCGTGCCATGTATTGTAGAGGGGGGGGCTCGGAGGCCGTGCCATGTATTGTAGAGGGGGGGCTCGGGGTCTGAGTGGCCGTGCCATGTAGTTGTAGAGGGGGGGGGCTCGGAGGCCGTGCCATGTATTGTAGAGGGGGGCTGTCGGAGGCCGTGCCATGTATTGTAGAGGA